>NC_065596.1:47372936-47615784 GCF_024542745.1 Macaca thibetana thibetana | reverse complement strand
CAAAGTGAGACTAAGCAAAAAGAACAAATCTGGTGGTGTCACATCACCTGACTTCAAACAATTCTCTAAGTCCAGAGTCACCAAATAGCGTGGTACTGGTATAAAAATAGGCACATAGACCAATGGAACAGAATACAGATCCCAGAAATAAACCTAAATACTTACAGCCAACTTATCTTTGACAAAGCAAACCAAAACATAAAATGGGTAAAGGACACCTTATTCAACAAATGGTGCTGAAATAATTGGGAAACCGAAAGTAGGAGAATAAAACTAGATCCCCATCTCTCAACTTATACAAAAATCAACTCAAGATGAACCAAGGACTTAAATCTAAGACCTGAAACTATAAAAATTCTAGAAGATGATATTGGAAATATCCTTCTGGACATTGGCTTAGACAAAAATTTATGACCAAGAACCCAAAAGCAAATGCAACAAAAGCAAAAATAAATAGGTGAAAATTAAACTAAAGAGCTTCTGCACAGCAAAGCAACAGTCAGCGGACTAAACACATAATCCACAGAGTGAAAGAAAATCTTCACAATCTATACATCTGAAAGACAACCAATATCCAGAATCTACAAGAAACTCAAACAAATTAGCAAACAAACAATCCCATGAAAAAGTGGGCTAAGTATGTGAATAAACAATTCTCAAAAGAAGATATACAAATGGCTAACAAACATATGAAAAAATGCTCAATATCACTAATGATCAGGGAAATGCAAATGAAAACCACAATGTGATACCACCTTACTCCTGCAAGAATGTTCATAATCAAAAAATGAAAAAATAATAGTTGTTGGACAGGCACAGTGGCTTACACCTGTAATCCAAGGTGGCCAAGATGGGCGGATCACTTAAGGTCAGGAGTTTGACACCAGCGTGTACAACATGCTGAAACATGGTGAAACCCTGTCTCTACTAAAAATACAAAAAATTTACCTGGGTGAGGTGGCACATCCCTGTAATCTCAGCTACTCCAGAGGCTGAGGCAGAAGAACGGCTTGAACGTGGGAGGCAGAAGTTACAGTGAGCCAAGTTCTTGCCACTGCACTCCAACCTGGGTGAAAGAGCAAGACTCCATCCATCTCAAAAATAAATAAATAAAAATAATAGATGTTGATGTGGAAGCGGTGTAAACGGAACACATCTACATCACTGGTGGGAATGTAATCTATAAATGAGTGGATAAAGAAATTGTGGTATATATATATGATTGAATACTACTCAGCCATAAAAGAAATGAATTAATGGCAATCGCAGCAACCTGGAAGAAACTGGAGACTATTATTCTAAGTGAAGTAACTCAGAAATGGAAAACCAAACACTGAATATTCTCACTCACAAGTGGGAGCTAAGCTATGAGGATGCAAAAGCATAAGAATGATAAATTAGACTTGGGGAAAAGGTTTGAAGGGGGTGAGGGATAAAAGACTACAAATTCAGTTCAGTGTCTGCTGCTCTGGTGATGGGTGCACCAAAATCTCATAAATCACCACTAGAGAATTTGTGTAATTAAACACGAAATCCCCAAAATCCTATGGAAAGAAAATATTTAAAATAAAACAAAACAATAAAAAATTTAAAAACATAGTTACTAGAAAATTCTTAGAAAATGTAAAAAAAATAAAAAAAAAAAATAAAAAAAGTTCCTGAAGGTCATATACCAGAAACTCTATTATGTTGCCTCTTAATGCGTATATTTGAGCCCACTTCCTCAACTTCTGATAACTTATCAGGAAGCTGCTGATCACCTGTTTCAGGTTTTTTCTATCTATTGTGAGCCTGTATCTCCCTGTACCTAACTGCAACCAATATTACTTTAGAATTAACAACCACTTGACTTGACCATCACTTGGTGATGAACACTTGACGTTTCTAGTGTGTGGAGGTGGAAGGATCTCTCCTGCCCTGCTCATGTCTGACCAGCTACTTACTGCAACACTTTCAGATTTTTTTTTTTTTTTTTTTTTTTTTTTTTTTTTTAGATGGAGTCTCCCTCTCTCACCCAGGCTGGAACGTAGTGGCGCAATCTCAACTCACCGCAACCTCTTCCTCCCGGATTCACACCATTCTCCTGCCTCAGTCTCCCCTGTAGCTGGGACTACAGGCTCGCGCCACTATGTCTGGCTAATTTTTTGTATTTTTAACAGAGACGGGGTTTCACTGTGTTAACCAGGATGGTCTCGATCTCCAGACCTAGTGATCTGCCCGCCTCGGCCTCCCCAAGTGCTGGGATTACAGGCATGAGCCACTGCGCCCGGCCTCAGATTTCTTATTATCAGATTTTAGGTAGGACAAACAGCTGATATTTCTGGCTTTTGATTTCTTTTTTGTTTTTTTTTTAACCAAAAGTATTAGTTCCCAAATGAAACTAATAAGCCTTAACCAAGATTACGGCTTAGCCAAGCATCTATGAGGCATCTCCAAAGAGGTGAAGGAGCACCTCAAAAACTCAAAAATCACACAAATATCAAAACAAGGCTGGTTCCTTCATCTGAAATTAAATCCAGGATACAGCAATAAAAGCATAAAATTTTTAACTGTTCGATGATAAGGTAAAGTGGATTTTATTCTTATTTTCTCATAGGTTCTAAGGCAAGCAGTTTGAGTTTACAAAAAAAATTAACTCTTAGGTCAGATTTTTGCTCTGTAATTTAGTTAAAAGAAAATTTAAGGCTAGCCATAACACTATTAGGTAGGTATCTTTCTTTGAAATTGAATCCTCTGATCAACCGTTTGGAACAAGAGAGTTCTAAAATATTTTTTAACTTAGAAGTCCCAATGTAAAGAGTCCTTCTTCTGGCCATGGACAATTAGAATTTCCAGTGATGTATTTATTCTAAGTGACTCAATCCAACAGCCTCTTTGGTGATAAACCAACCCCAATGATCTTTTCCCCACCCCAACACAATAAAATATGTACTCTCAGGAACAGGCTTAGGAAAGCAAAAGACTGGTGTTGCCACTGCCCTATCCAAGCAAAAAGACTTGGGATGACCAAAGTCCAAGATGGATGGGATTTCTTATGACAAGCCCTCCTGGGAGCTTAACACATTTGGAAAACAAAAGAAAAAATGAAAAACCTCAGGTTCTCAGCCATGTTAAGCTGGTCACCTAATGTGACTCAAAAATGATTCCTCCCCCTGATGGTGGACCAAGAGTGAGTGCTCCCACTTGGTCACAAATCAAGTCCTCAAGGACATATGACCACTAGAGCGTAATTGACATTACCGACCTTCTGAGTAGAGAGCAATCATACACCTGCAGATAATCAAAGGTTGTTCTTAAGACCACCTGAGTAAACTCCTCTACAATCCTTTGTATCTATACCTTTTAAGAGAATTCAGCTGCCTTCAGACAAATGTTTTACTGAAGCTATGCAACCTCCCCGGCCTTCCAAGAAGGTTTGTGACTATTTCCTATAACTATCTTTATAATTTTTCCTCTAAAATCATTTCCACCACCCTGACTGAACTCCCACATCTCCCCCTTTTCTGTTTCTTGTGTCTCTCTCAAAACAAAACAAAAACAAAAGAAAACAAAAAAAGATTTCTCTCCACTTGTTCCCGAAGCTCTATGTCTAGCTTACCTTCTTTTGGGAACCATGGGTTAAGTGATACAATTTGCATTAGGTCCCTTAATTAAGCCTGCAAAACCGAGGCTCCAGTGGCTTGAAGCAGCTGTTTGAATACTTTTAGATACTGCTCCTGTTGTGCTGATAACTGTTGTCCAGTGATAAAAGCCCACCCTGAACAATTCCCTCGAAATTGGAGATCCCAAGTTGGCACCAATGACCTACTGACTTACTGACTTATCGACTTACTGGCTTACCAACCGCACAGTCTTCTTAGTTTTCAGAGGTTCTGCTGCAATTATTTGCAGGTATACCTCAGACCTGGGCACCAACATGCCAGGTCCTCACATGGGGCACCAACTGTCTGGGTCCAACCGGCAGACTCTGACCCAGCAATGGATGAACAAATACACTCAGACACTCATATCCAGTGAAAGAGCAGGCTAGGTGTCCAAGTAACTCACTGATACCTAGAAGGGCCCAGTAAAGAGTTAACAGCAGCGGCCCGGATCTGCCAGTGAAATTCGCATTTATTTAGTACAGATTAAATAACAAAGGTCTTGAGTAAACACCACTAGAAGGTAATTGACATTGCCGACCTCCCCAAGAGTAGTTCCCCCAGCATAAGATTAAATGTTGGTTTTAGGACCGCCTGAGTAAACAAGTTATTTAGATAAACTCCTCTACATTCTTGTGTATCTATGCCCTAAGCTTTTAAGATAATTCAGCTACCTTCAGCCAAACCTTTTACTTGAAGCTATGCAAACCCCCAGGTTCCAAGGTTTGTGACTATTTCCTATAACTATCTTTATATTTTTTCTCCAAAAATATTTCCCACCACTTTGACTGAAGTCCCACAGTTGAGAAGACAGGGAAGTGCATCAAACAAGCAAGAAAAAATTAGAACAATTTTGACCATAAGAAAGTAAAATGTTGGTCAGGTCTTTCAACACAGATCAAAATAAAAGGGAGATTAGGGCCATGCTATGAGGACACTGAATGGCAGCCTACGTAATGGGAACTTCATCCCACAGATAAGAGAAGTCACTGGAAAGCTTTGAAAAGGTCACAAACATGACAAACAGCATTTCCAGGAAGATTACTGTGACCAATATTAGGCAAGAGAAGTTGGGAAATGATCTTCAACTTTGGACACTTAATAGAAATATTTAAAAGATCTATATTTCTTTTCTTTCCTTTTCATGTTTAATTTTGAAATAATTTCAGACTTTCTAAAATGTTCCAAAAATAGGCAAAGTCCTCATATGCTTTTCATTCAACTTCCTTAAATAGTAACATTATAGATATGCACCTAATAATCAAAATCAATAAATGATTATTAACACTGTAAAATGAAAGCCTGTAGAGACCTTATCCAAATCCCCTCTATGTTCTGACTAATGTCCTTTTTCTGGACCAGGATCCAATCTAGTATCACATATTGCTCTTCATTGTACTGTTCCCTCAGTCTTCTTTAGTCTGGGAAAGTTAGGATTTACCTTTAAGAGCTTCACAATTTTGAAGAGTATTGGTTACTTATTTCATAGCAGACCCTCATTTTGGACTTTTCTAATATTTTCTCACGATTAAACTCAGGTTATACAGTTTGTAGAAGAATACCACAGGGATGATGCTGCACCTCCTCCATCTATTATATTAGAATGCCCTAAGATGTCGTCATCTCTGACTACTGGAGACGTTAACTTTGATCACTGGGTTAAAGTTCCTCCACTGCAAAATGACCCTTTTCTTTCAAAGCATTTTTAAACAACCAATCTCTGGGCTACACCACACATTAGCCAAATCAGATAGGCTTGAGGGATGGTACAGGCATTGGTAGGGTTTAAATGCTCTACAGGTGACTGTAATCAATATCTGGAAATGGAAACATATGGCTTAGACAGTGAAGATTAGAATCCTGAAAATCAGCTAGGAGACCATTGCTAAGGCTTCTCTTAAAAAAAAAAAATCTAATTCTAAACAAAAGCAAATAGATGTGGATTTTGGCATGGACATATGGTAGAGAAATTGAGGAAAAATAGAAATCACCTGATGGGGAAAGAGATGCGTAAGCAGACTGCAGTCCAATTAAAAAAAGAAAAGGCAGAATCAGGTGTGGTGACACTTGCTTGTAATTCCAGCATTTTGGGAGGGAAAGTGGGCAGATCACTTGGGCCCAGAAGTTTGAGAAAAGCCTGGGATTTCACCAGCCTGGGTGAAACCCCATCTCTCCAGAAACAAACACAAAAAATTAGCTAGGCATGGGGGCACGTGCCTGTGATTCCAGCTACTCAGGAAGCCCAGGCAGGAGGATCGCTTGAGCTCACAAGGTTGAGATTGCAGTCAATTATGATCTCGCCACTGCACTTCAGCCTGGGTATGAGAGTGAGACAATCGCTCTTTAAATTAAAAACAAAAAAACAACAGTAAAAATAATGTTCTAAGGTGAGATCTAGTACAAAAACTGCATCTTATTCTGTGATGTTTGGATGCTATAATTAAAATAGAACATGGAGGTGTTTCCATACGAATAGCTGACAGATTCTATACTTTTTATGCAGCTGCTTCATATTCTATTGTGTAGATATAAGGTAATGTGTTGAATTAGCATCGTGCTGGTGAAAGTCTAGGTTGTTCCCAACATTTTGCTGTTAAACAAACAATACAGTGAATAACTCTGATTAGGTGTCATTTTTCATGACTGGTAGTGTGATAAATTTTTCCCAGTAAAGTTTGGGAGGCAAAAATATGTATTTTTGAAATTTTGACATGCATTAAGAAATTTTACTCTCCAAGGTTTGTACATATTTTTATGTTCCAAGAAAAGTAGGGGAGGGTAATATCACCTCAGCTGGTGTCACACTGAAGTCCTGAGTGACAGGACCTTTAGGGACACAGGCACACGGCCATATCCCTGGTGCTCACACAGGGCAGGGGCATCTGGATCCTGGGAAGCTCCAGGAAAGGTGAGGATCCCCTCTAGAGGACACCCTACTAAGGATCAGAAAGGGGCTAAGGTGTTCAAGAGATTACAGCAGGTCTTAAACTATGGGAAAGTTCCAGTGGAGGGCATTAAGGTTCAAGGAGCAAGCTGAGGTGAGAAAGTGGGAGAGGCTGAAGGAAGGAGAAGGTAAAAAGCTCTAGGGAAGCTAGGGAAGGCACATGAGAGCTCTCCACTCCTCCTCAGCATTGAACTTTGTAGTGGTCATGCTGGTGGGGCTCTGTGAGCTCTAGAATGTTCAACACTATCTGGGGACTCTACCCACTCAAGGCCAGCAGGACTCCCTCCCCCAGCTCTGACAACCAGCAATGTCTCCAGACTTTGCCAAATGCTTTTCCCAATGTAAAATTTCCCCCTGGCAGAAGCATTAATCTACACTAATCTATAAAAGCAAATCACCACTAAAATCCATCACCTCTTGGTAGAAGATTTACAAGTGTGAGGGGGTAAAATGGAGGTCTTCAATATCTACTGAAATGACTTTTACTTAATCAGTAATTTGATGTCCCAGAAGGCATGTTTAGAGGTGATGCCACATGGCTGCCTGTACCTCACAGCAGAAAGGGTGTGGGTTTTCCAAGCGTTTTAACCGTGAACTGGAAATGTCCGTAATTGTGAAAGGGAATGACACCCACTGGGTTACATTAAAAAATTGATCTAGGGAATTCTGCAGATATTGGGAGAAAAAAAATACACAATGTAAACCCAAACCCCATTCTGATTCTCTCACCATCTTAGGGCCATCTTGTCTATCTATGAATGGTAGCATAGAGATTTTTGTATATTTTCAAAATTGCATACTGTTGGATCATTTTTAAAATAGGAATAAATCCCAAACTGGATGAGGTAACTGGACACTGCTGGAGTCTCACTTTTGCCCAGGAGAGCTGACAACATCCTGCTCCCCCTGGCCTGGACACTGACTGACTCAGGGGCCTAAATGCTCTCTTATTATGGAGAAAGAAGATGTTTTGAACATTCTCATCATTCACCCATTCACCTCTCACACCCGTTGACCTCTCAAACCTCTTCCCCACTCCTGAATTTCATTCTCAATTTACTGAGCTCCATTTCTGTCCCTCATCCATCCAACATGTGGTGGGTCCAGGTGGTGGCTTCTGCCCATGGTTTTGTAAAAAACAAAAAAAAAAAAACAAAAACAAACAAACAAAAACAATGAAAAAGACTTTCAAAATTCTTTGCCTGAATCCTCCTTAAACTGACCTCCACCTGCAGCACCATGATCATACCAGCAGAATTTGGACACTTTTTCTGGTAATCAGATGCTTTCCATCTCTCATTAGGAAATGTGACTCTCTCCACCCTGCATAAAGGTTTTCCCAGTAGAAATCAACACAGAGATACTGCCTGTGTGTTTCGAAAGGAAATGGATTCTATAAGAACATGTGAAAGCTGCAATTATAGAAAAGACCACGTAAAACATACATTATGTAGATGATTCTCACCATTCCTTTAAGAGATATATTGTAAAACATGACATTAATAGTTATTCTAGAAGAATAAAGCATGCATACTGTTTTCTTAAATTAATTTTAATAAGGTGGTTCCTCCCATGTGCCCAGGCTGGGACTCTGAACAAAATTCTCCATCTTCAGGGGCAATGCCTGAGAGGATGACATGGACTTAGGCCTGATATGCAGCCATTTCTGTCCACCCTGCCCCTGCTGCAGGACAGTACCAGCCCAGGGCCTAAATCTCCTGCTGAAGAGCTGAGAGAGAAAATGGAATATCCAAAGCCTCTTACCTTTCTCCAGTCCGCTTGAATGGGTACCAGTGCAATCCATTTGCCCCTGAGGACACCCAGCTGTTGGTCTTTGGCTTTTAAGAGTCAGACCTCAGTGGCTTCTCTGGGTCCCAGCTGCTTTCACTCTGCTGAGCCCTGCTCTTTCCCATGGGGGTCACTTCCCTTCCAAGCATGTCCTCCAGCTCCAGCTGACAGGTCAGCCAAACAAGAACCAAGAGAATGAACAACGATTTCAATATCTTTTGTCCAGTAGAGATCTAAACTGCACAAAAAAAAAAAGAAGTAGAGAGGCACACTGCTCCCCTGACAACATTGTGTCCCAAAGCAATGTCTTCTGTGCCCCTCATTAAGGAGCTCGCTATCTCTCACCACATAGGCAAGTGCTTCTAGGGCCTCTCAATTCCTCAAAGGGAGGCAACACACATTTTAACCCAGTACCTCAGCAAAGGAAGTGGTGATAATTACCTACCTGTGATAAAGTTCCTGAAAAGATCCCTAGACTGCAAATTTCCCCTCTGAAATACGACAGAAAAAGCTTTCCAATTGCAAAACATTGGCCTCCTTGCTGTTAAAAAAGTACCCCTGAAAGAGCCAAAAGAATTTTGCCAAAATAAATTGCAGAACTTGAACTTTCTTATTTGAAATCTCACAAAACATTCCAAGTACTAAAAACAGAAACTGCTGGCATAAGAATACAAATAGGGACCAAAGGGATAGAATTGAGAGTCTAGAAATAAACACTCACCCTTATAGTTCATTTCTCTTGAATAAGGGTGTCAAGATAATTTAATGGAGGAACAATCATCCTCTCAAATAATGGTGCAGAAACAACTAGATAACCACATGCAAAGCAATAAACTTAGAGAACTATACTTCCAACCATATCAAACAATTATCTTAAAGTGGATGAGTGAGTTAATTATAAAATCTGTAACCACAAGAACATCTTAGAAAAAGACATAGGGGTGAAACTTAATGATCTCAAATGTGCAATGGATTCTCAGGTATGACCCAAATGCATGAGAAAGAAAAAGGAAAAATAGATAAATTGGGCTAAAGATGCAAGCCTTTTGTGCATCAAAGGATATTATCAAGAAAATAAAAAAACCAAACACAGAATGAGACACAACAGTTGTAAATCACATAGACAATGGTTTCATGCCCAGAATATATAAAGAACTGCTACAACTCAGTAACAAAGAGACAAACCTTCCAATTTATATGAATGGGCAAAGGACGCAAATAGACATTTCTTCAAAGAAGATATGCAAATCATCAAGAGGGACATGAAAAGAAACTCAACATCATTAGTCATTAGGAAAATACAAAGTCAAAGCCACTATGGGATCCCACACTAAACCTACAAATATGGCTACCATTCTTTTCAAATGTTAAATAACAAGTGAAAGCCTTATGTAGAATTTGGAATCCTCATACATTGCTGGTGAGATTATAAAACTGTGCAGCCACTAGGAGAAATAGTTGTGCTGTTCCTCAAGAAGCTAATCATAGAATTCTCATGTGAAACAGCATCTATTCCTAGGTATATACCCAAAGAATTGAATCCAGGGACTGAAACAGGTACTCGCATGGGAATGTTGATTGTAGCATTACTCACAAAAGATAAAATATGAAAACAATCCAAGTGTTCATCAGCACACGAATAAACAAATGTGGTCACACACACAACAGAATGTTAATCTGCCATAAAGAGGAATGAAGCTCTGACATCCGCTGGAAGATGCATGGACTTTGGAAACATTTATGCTAAGTGAAATATGTCAGAAACTAAAGAACATATATATATAATTCCATTTATATGAAACATCAAGAATAGGCAAATTCACAGACACAGAGTAGAGATGATCAAGGTCTAGGGTGGAAAATATAGGGAGTTATTATAGTTTCAATTATACAAAGTTTCAGTTTAAAATGATAAAAATTTTCTAGGAAAAATAGTGGTGATACTTAACACTGTGTTTGTGGTTAATTGCATTTGACTGCACATTTTAAAGTGATTAAAATAGCACATTATTCACAGAACTGTGCAAAATCGATTTCTATTATTTAATTGACCCAGGCTAAGGTGTTTGTTATGGCAGCTGAAGCCCATGAATACATCATCTGACCCAGTGTTTTCCATGAAACGTATCAGTTTTTCAATCAAGTTAGCTGGAAGCTCCTGTCCCCAGAAGAACTGCAGGTCCCAAAACAAGAGCTCCAGCAGGGGTTCAACGAGCACAGGTCCCACAGGGCAGCCTCGATGTCAGGCCCTGGACGGCATGTGAGGCTATAATGATACAACCACAACGTGAAAGTGTAAGTGTTTTTACTACTTAGAGACACTGGGGAGCACTCAGCACACCTGGAGACCACAGATACAGAGGTCAGCGAGCCCAGGCAGGGAGGAGAGAAGAGAACGGTAAGCCAATGTCTTTAGTAAGTCCAGGTGTTATCTGACAGGTTTCCAGCAGGGAGCTTTAATGGATGTGTTTAAAGCAAGTAGCAAACACTGGGATCAGGAGATCACGCTGTGATTGAGAAGTGGTCTCTTTAAATGTGAGGACAAATGTCAGAATATCAGTTTAAAGAAAGTAGATGGAGAGAGAGGAGCCCAGCACACCAAGCAGGAGAGATGCCTCTTAGATTTTATCGCTGGCCACCAACTGCAGTCACTTGAACCAGATACAGTATTGAAAACTGCCATGGTGAGCAAGGCCTGCCTCTGATGTGAGGCAAATAAATTTACACTTAAAAAATGAATGCCAAGGCAACATGACACTATGAGCACTCATGACATCCAGGGACACCAGCAGGGTGTGGTACTGTGCCCTGGAGTCAGAATCCTGGGTTCTGGTCCCTGGGAGTGAGAAAATGAAAATGACTTGTCCCTACTCCCCTGGCATTGATCCTCCGACCCTGCTGCTCCGTCTTCTGCTCCCAAGCCCATGTGCAGTGCTCAGCCCCAGACATCACTGCCCCCAGAGAATACACAGTGCCGCCTACTGCACACAAACACAAACTCACTGAAGGTGACAAAAATCTGTGTTCCGGACATCCGATCGTGAAAGAGGGAGAACAGTGAACGTGGAGCCACAGAGACTGGGACTCACAGGACTGGAAGGTGATGGAGCTGTAACATAACATATGTGTGACCTCGTTTGAAACGTGCAGATCCTTGTGGAATAAAACACGCAGCCTGGCCTGGGACTTTGGCCACCCACGCTTCCCTTCCAGTTCCACCAGAGGGCGGCAGAGTCCCTCCAGCCTGGAGCCTTCCCAGGGGATGCCGACCTCCCTCAGCAGAACCTGTAGCCAAGCAGGGTCCACCCTCACCAGGGTCACCTCGGCCCAAGTCCTCAACGTCCTCCATGCTCCCCACACGGACTGTGTCAGCTCCTCCCTGACCTGGCGGCCGCCAACCTAACACCACTCCCTCTGCAGGCAGCTCCTGCCCCACACACCTGCTCTTCCCTGGGCTCAGTTAAAAAGACATCTCCTAGGGCAGCGCTGGTGCACGGGACACCACACTGCGCGCTTTCCCCTCGTGACCTCCCTCCATCCTCATCAACTCTTTCTGTCACTGCTCCCTAAATGCCCGCCCACGCTCCATCTGTCCTGTTCTGTGGGGCATCCCAGGCCAAGCCTAGCGCTGACACAGAACAGCGGCTGCCTGAGGGCCCACAGCCTCCCCGGGAATCGGTCAGGCACCCTGTGACCTGCTTGCCCGCTGCACCCGTGGGGCCCAGAGCACGTGTGATGGTTACACACAGGCACCACATAGGATGTGGCCACCTACCCCCGGCTGTCCCTTGGGAAGCAGACCTCTCCTGTGTCCCTGCCGGGAGAAGGGGGTATTATTGCTCTTTGCTCCTGAGAACACAACTCACCCCCACCCGCCTTCTCAGGTGTGAGCGACGTCCCTCCAGAGAGGCTCTCTGGTGACTGCCTGTTCCTCCTCTACAGAGAGCATCTTGGCCAGGTGAAAACCCTCAGGACAGACCCCTGGGTATGTCAGCACATGGAGGGCTGAGCCCATCACGGCCACGGAGTAAGTCGGGATGAATCTCTCCAGCTCTGAACCCCTGGTCTGTCCCAGGCTCCCCTTCCTGTATCTCAACGAGCCATGTTCCACGGGGTTCCTGGGTAACGTCCCACTTCCTCCTGCACCACCATGGGGAAGGTGTGGTGACCACAGGACAATCAGACGGCAGGGAAGAGAGGACACCAAAGATGGTCAGGAAGAGATGAGAAACCCATCCACCAGTCCTAAGGGAGCAATAGAGTGACTGAGAACTGTCCCTTTGACCATGGGAGTCACAGCCCCCACTGAGCAACCAGCACAGGCCTCTCCTCCCAAGAGGCATGAGAGATTCACCCTGCACACCTCCAGGAAGGACAGTTTCCTCTGGGACACCCAGGTCATGAATGTCCATCCTTGGAAGTTGCAGCCAAGCTAGACACAATTAGAGAAAGGAAGGGTCCCTGTCACCAGGCAACACACAGCTCACCCACAGCACAATGTGGTGTCCCTATAACAGGGACCTGATGCAGCTCCAGCCTCCTGCACTGAAGGGGAGAGCCAGATGGGGATGAAAGAGGGCAAGGGGTGTGAATGTACACCCTGACCCAGAGCCACTGGGTCAGCAGGAGGCTGAGGCCCAGAACTGTGCTTGCCCAACCTACAGGATATGTGACTCTGTGTGTCTGTGCGCGCCTCTTTTTTGTGTATGTTTGTTGTTTTGCACATAGTGTGTACCGAGGTTTGGTGACAAAATCACTGCTGAAAAAGGTGGAGGCCTCCACAATTCCCAGGGACCTGACACACAGACAAAAGGAAAAAGAGAAGGAGGGACAAAGAGGCAGGACTGAGAGGGGAGGGGATAGAGAGGTGTCCTGGGCTCAGACCCCGCCCATAAGCCTGAGAAGTGCTCCTGCCCCGGGAAGAGGCTCAGCACAGAAGGAGGAAGGACAGCACAGCTGACAGCTGTGCTCGGAAAGATTTTGGATCCAAGGTCATCTCCACAGAGGAGAACACACAGGCAGAAGAGGCCATGGGGCCCCTCTCAGTGCCTCCCCACACACTGCACATCACCTGGAAGGAGCTTCTACTCACAGGTGAGGAGAGAACTTCCTGGGAGAGGACAGGAGGAGGAAGCAGAATGATTGGATGGGGTCTCCTGGAGAGGATGGAGTTCTAAAAAATAAAATAAGCCAGCACTTTGGGAGGCTGAGGTGGATGGATCATGAGGTCAAGAGTTCAAGACCAGTCTGATCAACACAGTGAAGCCCCGTCTCTACTAAAAACAGAAAAAATTAACCAGGTGTGGTGGTGTCCTCCTGTAATCCTAGCTACTCAGGAGGCTGAGGCAGGAGAATTGTATGAATCTGGGAGGCAGAGGTTGCAGTGAGCCGAGATGGCGCCACTGCATGCCAGCCTGGGAGACAGTATGAGACTCCGTCTCAAAAAGAAAAAAAAAAAAATAAATAAAAGAAAGAAGGCTCTGTTGGAGCCTGGATTGGGGAAAATATACCAGAGAGGGACAGGGTCACAACAGGAAAATCACATTTAAGTGGAACTGGTAATAGGTAGGAAAATCTCAAGTGTTCTGTTCTCCTGGTTTAGCATCACTGGCCACCATATTTTGAAAAATGATAATAATAACTATTATCGGATGACACTTCAGATGAAAATATAAGCAGGACATGAAACACTGTCCTCAGCAAAAAACCTCAACAATTGGGGAAAGAAAAAAAAAATCCCTGGCTTGGAGGTCCCTGGGAACCCTCACATCTGCAGGAGTCTGTAGCCTGTCCCAGGCGCTGGGGTGTAACCAAGATCACTAACGTCCCTGTCCTCATGGAGCTCATGCTCTCATGGGCAGGAAGGCAGACATGCAAAGAGATCTGGAATGTGAGGTCAGGTGTTGACAAGAGCTCCAGAGGGAGCAGAGAAGGGAAAGGTCAGAAAGGGAAGACCCAGGGTCTCTGAAGGAGGTGTCAGGAAAGAAGTCTAAGGATGCCCTGATGTGAGCAGGACCTGAGGGCAGTGTGGAGGGAGCCATGCAGACCCCTGGGGAAGAGGATTTCAAAGAGAAAAATGCCGAGGTCAGAAGTGTTGAATGAATGGGGGTCGTGCTGCTGACCTTGACCCAGTAGGACAGTAGGACAAAAACACACACACACATACACACAAAAAGGGGTGTGTGTGTTTGTGTGTGTGTGTGTGTGTGTCTACAAGGCTGATGATTGAAGAGATCTTCTCAGGACCCAAGGCCCCATCTTTTCATCCCAATACATAGGTCTCAATATTGACTGATGCTCTCTCCACCTCCTAGCATCACTTTTAATCTTCTGGAACCCGCCCACCACTGCCCAAGTCACGATTGAAGCCCAGCCAACCAAAGTTTCTGAGGGGAAGGATGTTCTTCTACTTGTCCACAATTTGCCCCAGAATCTTACTGGCTACAGCTGGTACAAAGGGCAAATAATAGACCTCCAGCATTACATTACAGCATATACAATAGACACTGAAATGATTGTACTTGGGCCTGCATACAGTGGACGAGAAACAGTATATTCCAATGCATCCCTGCTGATCCAGAATGTCACCAAGAATGACACAGGATCCTACACCATTCAAATCACAAAGCGAGGTGATGAGACTAAAGGAGTAACTGGACATTTCACCTTATACCGTGAGTGATTCCACATGATCCCTGGGTGTTGGGGGGTGGGGGTCACTTCTACTTTGCACACACAGGAAGGTCAGGCCTGGACTGTGCCTGTGTCCCTCTCTGCATTATGTCCCATGTTGGGGTTTCGGCATTTAGTGCAGGACACACACAGAGGAGACAAACCTCAACAGATCAGAATTCCTTTCCTGCCTCCAGACCCTGCAGACACTTGCTGCACAGGAAGGACAGTCTGATGGGGGGGGGGTGCTCAGCAGGAGGAGATCAGTCTCAGCCAAGCACCTCATGCCCTCTTCATAAACTTGACCCTGAGAAAGACCCTGGAGAACTGAGTAGGGCTTTGCCTAAGAGGCCCCTTGAGATACTCTCAGAAAAGCTCAGCCCTAGAGACCTCAACCCCAGACCGCTGTCCCCAAATCCTTACTCCAGATAAAGCTGAGGAGCCTGTGCCAGGGCTGGGTTGTGGCAGGGCTTACTGGGACCAAGGATTCACCAGCTGTCTGAGGACTGTGTCTCCTGGAGCTGCTCACCAGCCAGGGCTCAGCCCTCAGAGCCTCATCTGGGCAAACACAGAGCTTTCTTCACCTGACACTCAGAGTGGAGAGGACAGAAAGACAAGCTTTGTAGGCCATCAGTCAACTGCCTTGTGAGGCTTAGGACACTCCATAGAAAGTCTAAAGTCCCCAGAAGCAGAAACAGAAAGAGAGAAAATGTACCTGGCAGCAGCTTGTCCACAGGGATCTGACCTAAAGGTGCTCTCTCATGGAAGTGAATAATAATAAATGCTGTTTGTGTGAACACCTCCACTGTGCCAAGCATTAGGTCACGTGACTGTGAAGAATTTACAATTTATTCACAGATAGCATGAAAAGCCACAGTCCATTTGCCATTTAGCTTATTTGACTGAGAGAAAACTGAGGCACAGGAAGGCACAGTCACTGAACCAGAGTCACACAAACACAAAAGGCAGATCAGGGTCACATGAGGTCTGTCTGCAGCCACAGGCCCATCCTCTCCTCCACCAGAAGTGAGGGATTACTGGGTTCCAACGACCCCATAGTCATTTATTGGCTCAAATCCTCTCTTCTTCGGCATCCAAACCTCAGAGGAGTGAGAGCAAATGGTCAGCTGATTAGTCTGTACTCCAGAACTAAATCACCTGCCTCAACTCGTCAGAGTCAGTGCAAAAAATGTCCAGGCCTCCCCCTCAGATCTTAACCCCTATCACTGAACCTGAAATCCTGTTTCCCAAAGTGTCCATGTCACTGGCTTACCGGACAAAGGACAGGACCTTGTTTTCTTTCCCCACTCACACCCTGCACCATCACGGGCCCAGTGAGAGACACACACTCAGGTGCTCTCACATAACAAATGAAGGAATTGAATGAAGAAATGAATGATCCATAACCTCTTTAGAGACTGGATCTCAGATGCAGAATCCTAGGAGGTCTAGGTCACACCTTTCCCTTGTCCTTCAGTGGCTGACACCCATCTTTCATCCCCCCACTACCTCTTGCCCCTAAAGACACCCCACCTCATGTAAGTCGAAACCCTTTGGCCACTGGAGGATTTTCAGGGCTCCCTGGTCCTGGACTGTGGAAATGGGGACACCTGGTCCCTGGGGTCTCTGAAGTCACTGTAGCCCCAACTGTTCACTGCCAGGCTGTCTCTGCCTCTCTCTGCTTCTCTGTGTCCCTCATCTTCCTCCCACTTCATTCTAACTGGCAAGCCCTGCCCTGCACAGCTTCTTCCTCCACCCCTAGGCCTTCCCCAGACACTCCCTCTAACTAGGCTGCCTTCTATTTCCTTCCTGCTAACACTGTGGAATTGTCCACCTCCCAGGTAATAGGAAAGGCATAGAAATGACCTGGAGTTTCCACTCCTACCAGGCTTCATCTCGAGCCAATGTCCCCAAGTCACTAAGAGAATTAACTTCCACTGTATCCCCATCCAGGGCTCTTTCCTGTTGTGAGGCTGATCTGTGCACAAGACACGTGGGACAGGGATAGGCAGCTCCTCCATCCATTCTTATAATTCCCAGACAAGTTCTTCTGGCCTCCTGCACAAACAAAACCAATTTATCCAGATGGTGATTTGCAGTAAAGAAATATTTTAATGACTCCAAGTCTGCCAAATAGGAGGACGGAGGTATATTATTACTCAAATCAGCCTCCCTAGTGGATCAGGGGTTAGAGATTTTTTCTTTTCTTAATTAAAAAAATTTTTTTTTAAAATATACTTTAAGTTCTAGGGTACATGTGCACAACGTGCAGGTTTGTTACATATGTATATATTTGCCATGTTAGTGTGCTGCACCCATCAACTCGTCAGCACCCATCAACTCGTCATTTACATCAGGTATAACTGTCATTGCAACCCCACCCCCAACCCCTCCCTATAATAGGCCCCCGTGTGTGATGTTCCCCTTCCCGTGTCCAAGTGATCTTATTGTTCAATTCCCACCTATGAGTGAGAATACACGGTGTTTGGTTTTCTGTTCTTGCGATAGTTTGCTGAGAATGATGGTTTCCAGCTGCATCCATGTCCCTATAAAGGACACAAACTCATCCTTTTTTATGGCTACATAGTATTCCATGGTGTATATGTGCCAAATTTTCTTAATACAGTCTGTCACTGATGGACATTTGGGTTGATTCCAAGTCTTTGCTATTGTGAATAGTTGCGCAATAAGCATACGTGTGCGTGTGTCTTTATAGCAGCATGATTTATAATCCTTTGGGTATATACCCAGTAATGGGATGGCTGAGTCATATGGTATTTCTAGTTCTAGATCCTTGAGGAATCGCCATACTGTTTTCCACAATGGTTGAACTAGTTTACAATCCCACCAACAGTGTAAAAATGTTCCTATTTCTCCACATCCTCTCCAGCACTTGTTGTTTCCTGACTTTTTAATGATTGCCATTCTAACTGGTGTGAGATGGTATCTCATTGTGGTTTTGATTTGCATTTCTCTGATGGCCAGTGATGAAGAGCATTTTCTCATGTGTCTGTTGGCTGTATGAATGTCTTCTTTTGAGAAGTGTCTGTTCATATCCTTTGCCCACTTTTTGATGGGGTTGTTTGTTTTTTTCTTGTAAATTTGTTTGAGTTCTTTGTAGGTGCTGGATATTAACTCTTTGTCAGATGAGTAGATTGCAAAAATTTTTTCCCATTCTGTAGGTTACCTGTTCACTCTGATGATAGTTTCTCTTGCTGTGCAGAAGTTCTTTAGTGTAATTAGATCCCATTTGTCAATTTTGGCTTTTGTTGCCTTTGCTTTTGGTGTTTTAGACATGAAGTCTTAGCCGATGCCTATGTCCTGAATGGTAGTACTAGGTTTTCTTCTAGGGTTTTTATGGTATTAGGTCTAACATTTAAGTCTCTAATCCATCTTGAATTAATTTTTATATAAGGAGTAAGGAAAGGATTTAGTTTCAGCTTTCTTCTTATGGCTAGCCAATTTTCCCAGCACCATTTATTAAATAGGGAATCCTTTCCCCATTTCTTGTTTTTGTCAGGTTTGTCAAAGTTCAGATGGCTGTAGATGTGTGGTAGTATTTCTGAGGGATCTGTTCTGTTCCATTGGTCTATATCTCTGTTTTGGTACCAGTACCATGATGTTTTGGTTACTGTAGCCATGTAGTATAGTTTGAAGTCAGGTAGCGTGATGCCTCCAGCTTTGTTCTTTTGACTTAGGATTGTCTTGGCAGTGCAGGCTCTTTTTTGGTTCCATATGAACTTTAAAGTAGTTTTTTCCAATTCTGTGAAGAAACTCATTGGTAGCTTGATGGGGATGGCATTGAATCTATAAATGACCTTGGGCAGTATGGCCATTTTCACGATGTTGATTCTTCCTATCCATGAGCATGGTATGTTTTTCCATTTGTTTGTGTCCTCTTTTATTTCACTGAGCAGTGGTTTGTAGTTCTCCTTGAAGAGGTCCTTTACATCCCTTGTAAGTTGGATTCCTAGGTATTTTATTCTCTTTGAAGCAATTGTGAATGGAAGTTCATTCATGATTTGGCTCTCTGTTTGTCTGTTACTGGTGTATAAGAATGCTTGTGATTTTTGCACATTAATTTTGTGTCCAGAGACTTTGCTGAAGTTGCTTATCAGCTTAAGGAGATTTTGGGCTGAGACAATGGGGTTTTCTAAATATACAATCATGTCATCTGCAAACAGGGACAATTTGACTTCTTCCTTTCCTAACTGAATACCCTTGATTTCTTTCTCTTGCCTGATTGCCCTAGCCACAACTTCCAACACTATGTTGAATAGGAGTGGGGAGAGAGGGCATCCCTGTCTTGTGCCAGTTTTCAAAGGGAATGCTTCCAGTTTTTGCCCATTCAGTATGATATTGGTTGTGGGTTTGTTACAAATAGCTCTTATTATTTTGAGATACGTTCCATCAATACAGAATTTATTGAAAGTTTTTAGCATGAAGAACTTTTGAATTTTGTCCAAGGCCTTATCTTCATCTATCGAGATAGTCATGTGATTTTTGTCTTTGATTCTGTTTATATGCTGGATTACATTTATTGATTTGTGTAGGTTGAACCAGCCTTGCATCCCAGGGATGAAGCCCACTTGATCATGGTGGATAAGCTTTTTGATGTGCTGCTAGATTCGGTTTGTCAGTATTTTATTGAGGATTTTTGCATCGATGTTCATCAGGGGTATTGGTCTAAAATTCTCTTTTTTTGTTGTGTCTCTGCCAGGCTTTGGTATCAGGATGATGCTGGCCTCATAAAATGAGTCAGGGAGGATTCCCTCTTTCTATTGATTGGAATAGTTTCAGAAGGAATGGTACCAGCTGTCAACATTAGACAGAGATATTCAAGGATAGTTTCAGAGGCACAGGACTAAAAAATCGGTACTGCTGATTGTTTGGGGATGGAATCACGGGGGCAGAGGGAAATGATCTGTTTGTAGTTGAATCTGACTCTAGGTGGGGACCACGTGACTGGCTGAGCCATTAGTCATGGGTATGGATGAGATCAGCGGCTTGTCAGAATGCAAAGAATGAGAAACATCTCAAAAGACCAATCTCAGGTTCTACAATAGTGATGTTATCTATAGGAGCAATTGATTACGAATTTTGTAAACTCTGGGCAAATGATATTTGAGCAGTAAGGGATTATAGAAACTGTGCCTACATTTTAGCAGAATTCACTGCTCTCCTATAATCTTACTCTCACGGTCTTTCACCAGTTTTGCAAAGGCAATCCCTGAGCAAAATAAGGGTATTAGTGTTATGGAGGAACTATTATCATTGTTTCTTCAAAGTTAAACCATAAACTAAATTCCTCCCATGGTTAGCCTGGCCTATGTCCAGGAATGAGTGAGGACAGCCAGCCTGAGACTAGATGCCAGATGGAGTCAGCCATGCTAGTTTGCTGTCACTGTTGTAATCTTTGCACTGACTCACCAGGGTGTCAGAGGCTGGGCAGGCTTGTAGTCTCCAAAGCCCATGGGCTGATTTCACCCATTTCACTCGTGACTCCATCCTCAGCCTACTATGGAACTCGCATTCTCCAGTCACTTTCTAGAGACTTCAGGTTTCCTGTCAGGCATATAAGAAGCTTGAAATTTGTCACTCGGTTCTAACAGTAAGTAAACAGTTGAACAAACTCAAAAGTCCACAACTAGTTAAAATACCTCAGAGATGGCCAGGCATAGTGGCTCACGTCTGTAATCCCAACACTTTGGGAGGCCGAGGCGGGCGGATCAAGTGGTCAGGAGATCGAGACCTTCCTGACGAACACGGTGAAACCCCATCTCTACTAAAAATACAAACAAATGAGCTGGGCGTGCTGGCGGGTGCCTGTAGTCCCAGCTACACGCGAGGCTGAGGCAGGAGAATGGCATGAACCCAGGAAGCAGAGCTTGCCGTGAGCCAAGATCGTGCCACTGCACTCCAGCCTGGGCAATAGAGCGAGACTCCATCTCAGAAAAAAAAAAAATGCTGTTAGAGAAATGAAGAATGCTTTTGATGCTTACTGGTAGAATGCACACAGCTGAGGAAAGAATCCCTAGCTTGAGGATGTGTCAATAGAAACTTCCAAAAATGAAACAGGAAAGTTCAAAAAGAGTAGGGGAAAAAAATGGAGCAATATATTCAACTTCATATTTATCATTTTGTATTGACAATAGCAATTTTTAAATTTTGTAGTTATGGGACAACTACCAAGGCTGTAACATTCACATAATGGGAATACTGGTGGGTTCGGGGACCTGTTGGAGGTGGCCAGGGGGTGCTATCTGATGGTTTTCCTGCCTGGGCCACATTCGATTGTTTCTTCATGATGATGCCATTTTCATAAGTTGGGATTCTTCGTGTGAGGGACACATGACCCAATGGCATCTCACTTAGACTCTTCTTAATTCACACAAACTTAAACTCTAGTTGTATTTCCTGAGGTTGAGAGAAAATGAAAACAGCACTTCACATACCTGTTTTGGGCTCCTCCCCATTTTTCCTAACTCTGCACAGAAATTAGAAACAGGGAGTTCTTTCTATATTTACTAACATAACACACATCACTTCTTTTAATTCAGCATCATTCCTCCCTTTATGTAATTGACACACTGACAAGTTCTGTCCTTTTAACGGGACTCTTTCTACTTAAGAACTTGCTAATTTCAAATCACCTTTGGCATCTTTCTTTGAGCATAATGTGATCCTGCTGGAATTCACCCCACACCTAAACCTTAATTGGGTATCAAGAGAAATACTACTACCAGCAATTGATCTTAGATGTTTGGACCATCAGTAAAAATTTCCACTTATGACAACATTTTAATGTTTCCTTCAAATTTTGTTTTGTTTTGTTTTGTTACTAGAGTCACATCATAACATAAGGTCTAAAATCCTGACAACTTTTTATGGGAAAATTACAATATTACAAATTGAGCATCCCAAATCCAGAAATCCAAAATCTGAAATGCACCAAAATCCAACACTTCTGACCACTGATGTGGTGCTAAAAAGAAGTGCTCACAGGAGCATTTTGGATTTAAAATTTTTCAGATGTGGGATGCTAACCCAGTACATCTACTGCAAATATTCCAAAATAAAAAAAGTTGGAACTCCAAAACACCTGGTTTTAAGTTTTCTGCATAAGGAACACTTTATCTGTATGAACTATAGGTATGAAGATCTACAGGAGATCTCTGGAACCTCCTCATCCTGCATAACTGAAAGCGCACACCCACGGAACAATGCCCTATTCCCCTCACCCCAGCTCCTGGAAACTACTATTCTACTCTCTGATTCACTGGAATCCACTGAGATTAGGTACATAGAGTAGTCAAACTCACAGAATCAGAGAGTAGAATGTCTAATGAGAGAAAGTATCTGCAAGACTTCTTCCCAAATATTGGTCTAATAGCCACCAAACACATATGGTCCATGAGGGCCAGACTTCCATCATCAGTTCATGCTCGCGCTTTCCACCAGTCAGTTCTGCATTTGCAAACATCCACATGTATTTCTAGAAAGATCCACATGGTCCTCACCTGCCCTCTACAGGGGGAAGGGAACATCATGGACACAGGACAGGGAACATGGTCTTGGTCCAAAGCTATCAGCTCTTGCCTGTCCCCTTCACTCTTTGTAGGTCATTCCTTGGACTCTGCTCTATCTTTAGAGGTCACTGGCTCAAGTCAGTCACTATGAGACAGCTGGGAAAACTGCCCCACCTTGTGCTCCACTGCCTGATGACTGAATTGACCTCCAGGCTTGACTCTGGTCTCCCCTGTGTTATTTCTGCTGAAGTACCCAGTCCAGGCCAGTTTTCCCACTACCCAAAGGGTTTAAGGACAATGGGAAGTTCCATCATCCGTCTCTAGGATGCCCTTGGAAAGGGAAGCTGCAGAGAAAACATACCTTGGGAGCAAAGTAAGACTGAAACTAAGAAGATTCTAGCACTGCATGCTCCAGATGAGGATCACAAGGTGGGCCAGGCAGGCAGTTGGAGAGGGAGGGACTCAGAGAGGCACCAGGGGCTCTGACTGCTGGACCCATGTTTTTCCATGATGCAATGATGCTGCTCAATTCACACTGGAGAAAGTCTGTGCTTCTCCCACATACAGAAGGCAGCCTCACAATCTCTGAGCCCTCAGATTGCCATGCATCTGTCTTGTAACACACACTCCTGCCATGGATTTTTAAGGACTTGGGTGGGCTGAAGTGGGAAATGCCATCTCTGATTGAAAAATGTCTTTGGAGGAATCAAAGGTGCCACACAGGACAATCTTCTCTCTGTTATCTGCACAGTGGAGACTCCCAAGCCCTCCATCTCCAGCAGCAACTTAAACCCCAAGGAGGGCACGGAGACTGTGATCTTATCCTGTGATCCTGACACTCAGGATGTAAGCTACCTGTGGTGGATAAAAGGTCAGAGACTCCCTATCAGTCGCAAGTTGCAGCTGTCCGAAAACAACAGGACCCTCAGTCTATTTGGTGTCACAAAGGATACTGCAGGACCCTATGAATGTGAAATGAAGAACCCAGGGAGTTCCAGCCGCAGTGACCCAGTCACCTTGAATCTCCTCTGTGAGTATCTTCTGTTCCTCTGTGAGCCAGGCTGCCATCCCAAATACACATGGCCAGAGGCCAGGCCTCCCAGTCCCTCTCAGGTGCAAGTACAGAGACCCTTATCCCCGGACATCAAAGCTGGCCATGAGTCCTAAGAGTAGGCTTAGGCTTGATCAACAATGGGAGAGAAGAGGCTGCTCCTGTCATGGGAGACTCAGGGTCCACAGTTTATGATGGGAGAAGTAGGTGAATGTCTCAGGCTCCTGATCAGTGAACACAGCAGGGATTTGGCTGGGACTTCAGTGTTGTGACTTAGCTCACAGGGTCACTGTGGCCCTTCCACAGACCAGGATTTTCCCTTCCCTCTGACAACATCAGCTGTGACTTTATTTTCTTTGCTCCAGATGGCCTGGAAACCCCCACCATTTCTTCTTCATACACCTATTACCATCCAGGGGAGCTCCCCAAGCTCTCCTGCCTCACAGACTCTCACCCACTGACAGAGCATTCTTGGCTGATTGATAGGAAGTTCCAGCAATCAGCACAAGTGTTTTTTATCCTCCAAATCACTAAAACATATAGAGGGGTCTATGTCTGTTTCATGCATAACTCAGTCACTGGTGGAACAAATCTCATAATCAAGAGGATCATAGTCCCTGGTAAGTGGATCCCTGGAGCACTGGCAATATGTTTTCCAGTGAAGTCTATCTGGCTATCAGGGAAGAGCCACCTGCCCTCTGCTAATGGAGAGGGAAAATAAAAAACCCAGGACAGGGAATATGTTTCTGCTCGAAAACCACGAGCTTTTGCCTGTGCCCTTCACTCTTTCTAGATCATTCTTTAGACTATACAGTAACAATGAACAATGTGAAAGGAAATTCAGAAAGAATTTCCATTCTCATTAACATCAAAAGGAATAAAATATTTTGGAATAATTTTAACCAAAAAGGTCTAAGGGTTATACCCTGAAAACTACAAATCTTTTCTGAATGAAATTAAAGATGACATCAATATGTGGGAGGACATTTCATTTTCATGGATTGGAAAAATCAATATTGTTAGGATGACAATACTACCCAAAGTGAGCTGCAGATTCAACGCAACCCCTACCAGAATCCCAGAAACATTTTTTTTTTTTGCAGAATTACAAAAATCTGTCCTAAATCTGACCTGACAGGCTCTTACTGATGACTGCCACAACAGAGACACTGAGAAAAAATGCAACCATGGAAAGGTGGAAAGTGTTCATGACATAGAAAATAGCAATCATTATTTCTCACATCCCAAAGCCTTAAAAAACATACAAGTGCAGCATGGCCAGTATGGAATTGACCAAAAACTAATCACCAAGCTAGAAACGTGGTGAGAAAAAAAAAGGGGCAAGAATGTATTTAGCCTATCACCTCCCACTTTTGCTGACTAATGTGATGCTGAAAAGAAATGCTCACTGGAACATTTTAGATTTTGAATCTTTCAGATTTGGGATGCTAAACCAGTAAGTATGTGACAAATATTTCGAATCAAAAAATGTCAGAAATCCAAAACACTTTTTGTCCTAAGTCTTATGCATAAGAAACACTCAATCTGTGTGAACTATAGGCATCGAGCTGTACAGCAGATCTCTAGAACCTCCCCATCTGGCATAACTGAAACTGCACACACGTGAACAACTTCTGATTCTCCCCACTCCCAGCTCCTGGCAACCAGCAGTCTCTTCTCAGATTCACTGTGGAATCCACTTACATGATGTCCCTTGAGTAGTCAAGCCCATGGAATCGGAGTGTAGAGTGTCCAATGAAAGAAAATATTTGCAAAATTTCTCCCCAAATTTGTCTCATATCCATCAAACACGTATGGTCCATGAGGACCAGATTTCCAGCAGTTCATTCCCACCCTTTCCACCAGTCCGTTCTGCATTTGCAAATGTCCACATGTATTTCTGGAAAGATCCATTTAGTCCTCACCTGCCCTCTGCAGAAGGAGAGGAAACTTAAAGAACCCAGAACAGGGAACATGGTTCTGCTCCAAAGCCACCAGCTCTTGTCTGTCCCCTTCACTCTTTCTAGATCATTCCTTGCACTCTGCTCTATCTTTGGAGGTCACTGGCTCAAGTAAGTCAATGAAACACCTGCAGAAAACTGCCCCACTTTGTGCCTCCACGGCCTGATGACTGAACTGACCTCCAGGTTTGACTCTGGTCTCCCCTGTCTTATTTCTGCTGAAACATCCAGTCCCAGGCCAGGCTGCTCAGTATCTTCAGGGTTTCAGGACAATGGGAAGTCCCATTATTACTCATCTCTAGAATGTCCTTGGAAATGGAAGCTGCAGAGAAATCACATCTAGGGGGGCAAAGTAGGATGGAATTTGGAAGGGGCCCAGCAGTTGCACATTCCAGGTAAGGAACCCAAGGTGAGCCAGCCAGTCAGCTGATTAGAGAGGGACTGGGAGGTGTATCAGGGACTGTGACTCCCACTGATTTATCTGTCCATGACCCAACACTGCTGCTCAATTCACACTTGAGAAAGTCTGTGCTTCCCTAAGACAGAGCAGGTGGCCTCACAGTCTTTGAGCCCTTAGATCATCATGCATCTGTCTTGTGACACACACACCAGCTATTGACTTTCAAGGACTCGGGTGGGCTGAGAGGTGGGAGATGTTAACTCTGATTGAAGGATGCCTGTGGAGGAATCAAAGGTGCCACACAGGACAATCTTCTCTCTGTTATCCACACAGTCCCAGGTTAAAGAACCCGGTGAAAACAGGATCCTCATTCTAGGCAATGTCACAAGAAATGACACAGGCCCCTATGAATGTGAAATATGGGACCAAGTTGATAGCACCCCCAGTGACCCAGTCACGCTGGATGTCCTTTGTATCTTTGGTTTTTGTGTGAACCAGGCCACCCGCTAAAATCCAAAGGAACACAGGCCAGGCATCTCAGTCTCTCTCAGGTCCAAGTACAGACACTTTTATTTCTGGACACCAGGGTTGGCCATGACTCCCTGCCCTGGAAAATTCTGGGTATGCACAGCCTTAAACAAAAATATAAGGGGAAGAGATGCTCTTGTCATGGGAGACTTGGAGTCTACAGCCTGTGATGGGAGAAACAGGAGAATACCTCAGGCTTTGGCCCAGTGAACACAGGAGCGTTTGGCTGGGCCTTGAGGGTGTGTCTTGGCTCAGAGGGACAGTGTGTCCCTTTAAGAGACCAGGAACATCCCCTTCCTTCAGATGACATCACCTGTGACTTTATTCTCTTTACTCCAGATGGTCCACACATCCCCAGCATTTTCTCTTCATCCCCCTATTACCGTTCAGGAGAAAAACTCTACTTGTACTGCTTCGCGGACTCTAACCCACCGGCAGAGTATTCTTGGACGATTAATGGGAAGTTTCTGCAATCAGGACAAGAGCTCTCTATCCGCGAAATTACTACAAAGCATA
This sequence comes from Macaca thibetana thibetana, assembly GCF_024542745.1. NCBI lineage: Eukaryota > Metazoa > Chordata > Mammalia > Primates > Cercopithecidae > Macaca > Macaca thibetana. The sequence goes on along the minus strand of NC_065596.1, from coordinate 47,588,754 downwards.
GCGGAATCTATGGTTGCTCCGCTCGTAACTCAGCCACTGGCAGCGAAAGTTCCGCATTCAAGACGATCAAAGTCTCTGGTAAGTGGATCCTGCATCACTGGCAATAGGGTTTTAGGTGGAGTCTATCTGGCTTTCAGAGGAGACCCAGGAAAACATTTTAATTCCCAGCCTGTGTCCCATTGGCAGAAGCAAATCCTAAATTCTCCTCCTGAACCCTCCCAATTTGTCTCTACAGACTCTCTTCTCCTTGTTTTTCTGTTTTCTCATGGCTGACCTTGTGTCCAGTCTGAGAAAGGTAGGGAGGGGGCTTTGTCAGCCCTGAGCCCTATGTGGTGGAAGAGGCTTCACAGAGGGACAAGAAGGAGAGTCCTCAAGGTCAAGTTGCTTCTCGCTGTCACCAACACATCCCTTTCTGCCACGTCTTTTTTTCTTTTCTCTACTGCATGAGCTACAAGGAGCATCCGAGGCTTTGAAACAAGCTCACATTTTTCCTCCAAATGAGAGTAGGAAACCCCTTGGATGAGAGGAGAAGCTCAGACCGCTCCCTAATCTGCTCCGGACTTCTCCAGTGACTGGCCCTGCCTGACTCCACCTGGTGTGGGACCAGCATGTGTGGAGAAAGAGCCCTGGTGGCCTGTCCTGAATTCGGCTAAATCGAACTGCCAGTTGATGTGAAGGCTAGGCTGCAGGGAAATTAAAAGAGAGGGAGCCTCGGGGCAGACTCTTGAGCTGTGTCCTGGCTATGAAATCACCAGCTGTATGAGGCTGTGGGCACAGCACGTGGGACACAGCACAGAGGACAGTGAGTGATGCACACTTGGAATAAATAGGGAGATTCACCTCTGGGGCTCTGCATGGCAGGAAAGGGGCTATGCCAAAAAGTGTGTATTTATAGAGTGTAAGACTACCAGGACACTTTATATATATCCAATATAAGGCTTATCATTAACTATTTCTAAGTGTGCAATTTAGTGTTGTGTAACCATCACACTATCCATTTCCAGAACTTTTTCCTTTTATCATATTAAACCTCTGTACCCAATAAACAGTAACTCTCACTCCTTCTCCCCCTATCCCTTAGCACATACCATTCTACTTTCTGTCTCTATGTAACTGGCTATTCTATCTTTTATAAATGGAATTATAGAATAATTATCCTTTCGTGTCTGGCTTATTTCAGTTAGCATAATGTCTTCAAGGTTCATCCACTTTGCACGATGTATTGGAATTTTATTCCTTGTTAAGGTTGAATAACATTTCGATGTATAGATACACCTCATTTCCCTACCCACTTATCTTTCAATGGACTTTTCCATTGTTTCCATTTTTGGCTATTGTGTGTAATGCTTCTCTGAACATCAATGTGCAAATATTTGTTCACATTTCTTTCAATTCTATAGGGAGTATGTCCAGAAGTGGAATTGCTGTATCGAATGGTAATTTATTGTTTAAATTTTTGAGAAACAGCCACAACACTTTTTACAGTGGCTATAACATTTCCCATTCCCATCAGCAATGCACTAGAGCTCCAATTTTTCCATCTATTTGAAAACATTTGTTTTGTGTTGCTGTCACTGTTGTTGTTTATCAAAGCCATCCTAATGTCTGTGAGGTGGTGTCACATTGTGGTTTTAATTTGCATATCTCTAAGTATTCGTGATGCTGAGGAGCTTTGCATAGGCTTATTGGATATTTGTATATCTCCCTTGGAGAAAACTCTATTTTAATTCTTGGTTCATTTTGTAATTGTGTTTTTGGATGTTTGCTGTTGTTAACTTGTAGTTTTTTGTGTATTCTGGAAATTAGTTTCTTATCACACTTACAATTTGCAAATATTTTTCTCGTTTCATGGGTTGCCTTCTGACTTTCTTGATAATGTTCTTCGATATATAAAAGGTTTTGATTTTTATGAAGTCCAATTTATCCATTTTATTTGTTGCCTATGCTTTTGTTGTTACAACCAAGAAATCATTGTGAAATGCAATATCATGAAGTTTTTATCCTATGTTTTCTTCTAAGAGTTGTATAGATTTTGCTCTTACATTTAGATCTTTGATCTATTGTGGGTTAATTTTGTATATGATGTTAGGTAAAGGTTCCACTCATTCTTGCCCTGGGATATCCAGCTTCTCCAATATCATTTGGTGAGAACACTATCCTTTCCCCATTGAACGATCTTGGCACACTCGATGAAAATCATTTGGCCATATATGCAAGTATTTCTTTCTGGAGTCTCTGTTCCATTTCATTAATGTCTATGTCCTCCTTTATGCCAGTACCACACTGTATTGGTTACTGGGGCTTTGTAGTAAATGCTGAAATCAGAAAGTGTGAGTCCTCCAGCTTCATTCTTCCTCTTCAAAGTTGTTTGTCTATTTAGGGTCATGATTTTCAATATAAATTTTAGGACAGATTTTTCTTTTACTGCAAAAATGTCACTGAGATTCTGAGAGGAATTATATTGAATCTGCAGCTCACTTTGGGTTTCATTGTCCTCCGGACAATAGTGAGTCTTCTAATTCACGAAAATAAAATGTCTTTCATTTTATTGATGTCATCATTAAGCAATATTTTATGGATTTCAGGTATAATTATTTCACCTCTTTGGTTAAACTTATTCCTAAATATTTTATTCTTTTTGATATTAATACAAATTAAATTTTTCTTCTTAATTTCCCTTCAGATTGTCCATGGTTAGTGTATTGAAATATGACTGATGTTTGAATGTTGATTTTGTATTGTGGAACGTTACTGAATTCATTCATCAATTTTTATAGGTTTGTTCCATCTTTAGGATTTTCTACATATAACTTCAAGTTATCTGCGAACCGAAATAATTTTACTCCTTTCTTCCAATTTGAATGTCTTTTTTATAATTCTTGCCTAATTTTTCCGACTACACCTTTCAATACTACATTGAATAGAAGTGTCCAAAGCAGCATCCTTGTCTTGTTCCTGCTCAAACAGGGAAAGCTTTCAGTCGTTCTCCGTTGAGTATGATGTTAGCATTGGGTTTTTCACATATTGCCTTTATGTTGAGGTGGTTTCCTTCCATTCTTAGAATGTTTTTATTATGAAAAAATATTGAATTTCATCAAATGCTTTTATTGATTCAATCTTATTACTGGTTATAGTTCTATTCATATTTTTGTGTTTTTCAAGGAATTTGTCTATTCCATCTAGGTTATACAATTTATTAACATACAATTATTTACAGTAATTTCATAATCATTATTTTATTAGAATTGGTAGTAATCATTTCATTTTCTGTTTTTTCTTTTTACTTTTATTTTATTTTTTTTTTTTTAGAGAGAGACAGCCGCTCACTCTGTAGGCCAGCCCAGGCTGAAATACAGTGGTGTGAATATGCCTCACTGCAGCCTCAACCTCCTGGGCTGAAGAAATTCTCCTTCTTCAGCCCCCCAAGATACTAGGACTACAGATGCTTGCCACCATGCCCAGCTAATTGGTTTTAATTTTTTTTTTGTAGAGACAGTGTCTCCCAAGGTTACCTATGCTGGTCCAAACACCTGGACTCAAGAAATCCTCCCATTGTGACCTTCCAAAGTGCTAGGATTAAAAGATGACCCACCATGCTTGGACTCCATTGTCATTTCTGATTTTAGTAATTTTAATCATCTCTCTTTTTTTCTTAGTCTAGTTAATGGTCATCAATTTTGTTGATTTTATTTTGAAGAATCAACTTTGGTTTCATTAACTTACTGTATTCTTTTTCCATTCTCCATTTTATTTTTATCCACTCTAATCCGTATTGTGTCCTTAAATCACTGTGCTTGGGTTTAGTTTGTTCTTCTTTCATATCCTGAAGCATGAGAGAGCTTGCTTCATACGATTCTTTTAAAGGTTTATTGCAGTCAATGAAACAAGATGCCACACACAGACGAACCAATGTCAGCTGCTATATTACTACTGTCATCATTAGCCTTGAGGTCAAATAGTCCCAGAATGAAATCTCAGATCCTCCTATTAGTAGCCATATGACACCAGGAAAGTTTTTACACTACTCTAAGCTTCTGTCTTTTCATCGGCAATATGGAAATAATATGTAACTGACAGGGTTACTGTGTGAAATAAATGAGGTACAGATAAAGTATTTAGCACAGGGCCTGGCACATAAGATGTGCCCCTCAACAGTACCTATTTCCATATATATATATATAGAAAAAGAGGTAACACATAAAACACTAGGACATGGTTACTGACTACTTGTGGGAGAGAAAGGAAAAAATCTAAGTGTAAAGAATCAATCCTGATTTTTTTTTTTTTTTTTTTTTTTTTTTTTTTTTTTACCAACTGAGATGCATCCAGGATAGGACTAAAGAAATAAGATAAATTATCAGGGAGGACACCTGTGAGGGAATGTGGGGCAGGCATGAAGGTAGTGTGGGAGAACCCACAGACCACTATGCAAAGCTGACTCCTGTGAAAAAGAAAGGGAAAGAAATTTTAGGTATCAATGCAGTTCTTAAGACAGTTTTTGCAAGGCTGATGGGGTGTCCTCCAACCAGTCACCCATTAGAGTTAAAGAGAGCCTCAGAGAACTATGCTTGCTTTCATGCCCTTGCTGGGAGCCTGTGGGAAGGAAGCTTTCTGTGTAAAGGAGGTGGTGAATTTGAAATGCCCTGACCTGGGCCTTCTGTCAATCAGGTCCCTGCCACGGACACCTGGCAGGGTCTCATTCATGGCTGCCACCACAGAGACACTGAGAAAAAGATGCAACCATGAAAAGTTGTAAAGGTGGATAGTTTTACTGACATAGAAGATAGCGATCAGCCTTTCACACATCCAAAAGCTTTCTGAAATATCTGAGTGTAGTAGAGAATTGACAGAGGACTGATTAAAAAAACTTAGAAACATGGTGAGAGAGGAAAAAAACTAAAGGAATATAATAATCTCCCATCAACTTTCCAACAGAAATAATGCATTCCTTGAAGAAACAATTATAGAGTACCTCATGTTACATGCTGGTTCCTGAGGTTCCCCTCTGTAAAGTAACATCATCTCCATTCCTTCTTTTCTTTTCTTTCCATGACAGCTTCTTCAGGAAGAGGACATCTATCCTGGCATTAATCCGACATAGCAGCCGTGATGTCATTTCTGTATTTCAGGAAGTCTGGCAGGTATGATGGTCTTTTCTCTTGTACCATTTCCTGCAGGGCTGACTGCCATGCTTGGGAGAGGGAAAAGACTTATTGGCCTGTATCTGGGACTGGATCTCCTCATTCCTCCACCAAACTCCTGCTTCTCAACACTAATTCCTGCAGTTCCCTTTCTCCCTGGCCTTCATGCTCCCTCTACCCCAATGTCTTTTAGCCATAATTGTCTCGTTTATTTCTCAGATTCAAATGAGAAACACAATTTCACATTGTGAAACCCTCTTCATTACTTTTCACATCTCTCAATAGTGTAATTTTCTCCATTCCCATAAAGACCAACCACTTCTCAAAGTGTTGCTTGACTTCTTGTGTCCAGACTTTGAAACCTTCCTTGCATATGACTGCCTCATTACCTTTCTAAAATCTAGTTAGTTCACTTAATCAAGAATCTCCAGGGGTCTACACTAGCCCATTTGGTAAGTTCACATTTCTTCTATTTACTAATCCTTCTCACTTCCTTTACCTCTACTTCCTAGTATAATTCCTCCATCCTAATTAGAACTGTCTTCCTACACATCCCTGCCCCTTCAGCCATATAGACATAAAATTCTTAGTTCCAATGCTATGTCTAAAAACAGGATGAACTCCCCTCCACCATCTGCACTACAGACTTAACCACTCCCTTCATCACAAGCAACCTCTGACGTCGTGGAGGAAAAAGACTTTAGGATTAGCTTGTCAACCTGAGACTCAGAACACCATGTATGTGTGGTGGAGACCTTTTCCTGATGACTAATTCACTTGTTCAAAAAAGATACAGAAACGAAGAAGGCAAGGTCCCTACCCCAGGGGACATAAAGCATAAGACAGGAAATGAGATCTGAAATTCATCATGATACCAAAATAGAAAAAAAGTGAAGGTCACAAGAAATCAGAGAAATCTGATGGGAAATATAGCTACACTTTGGAATCACTGGAAAACATTTTTATTTTTTATTTATTTATTTTTTATTTATTATTATTTTTTTCATTTTCATAATTTTTTTATTATTATTATACTTTAAGTTCTAGGGTACATGTGCATAACGTGCAGGTTTGTTATATATGTATACTTGTGCCATGTTGCTGTGCTGCACTCATCAACTCGTCAGCACCCATTCACTTGTCATTTACATCAGGTATAACTCCCAATGCAATCCCTCCCCCCTCCCCCCCGCATGATAGGCCCCTGTGTGTGATGTTCCCCTTCCCGAGTCCAAGTGATCTCATTGTTCAGTTCCCACCTATGAGTGAGAACATGCGGTGTTTCGTTTTCTGTTCTTGTGATAGTTTGCTAAGAATGATGGTTTCCAGCTGTATCCATGTCCCTACAAAGGACACAAACTCATCCTTTTTTATGGCTGCATAGTATTCCATGGTGTATATGTGCCACATTTTCTTAATCCAATCTGTCACTGATGGACATTTGGGTTGATTCCAAGTCTTTGCTATTGTGAATAGTGCCGTAATCAATATACGTGTGCATGTGTCTTTATAGCAGCATGAGTTATAATCCTTTGGTTATATACCCAGTAATGGGATGGCTGGGTCATATGGTACATCTAGTTCTAGATCCTTGAGGAATCGCCATACTGTTTGGAAAACATTTTTAAAAGTGGATGCTCAAGTCACACCCATGAGTTCCAGTTAAAAGGTCTGTAGAGGGACCCAGGCATTGATAATTTTTAAGTCTTCCCTGACACTACTAACATGTAATGAGGATGGAGAACTCTTGTTGTAATAGGTAGAACTTACAACTAGGTCAATGATTTTGAAGTAGAAGTACTGAAATTACCTAAGGAAGTTTTTGAACATATATAAGACTATACTTTTTTGGCCCTAATTATTAATGGGCTACACCAAGAACTCAGTAATCCAGTCGGGAAACTGAAGCTGAATGGAAAAGCCACCTTATTTTATATGTTAAAATATAGATAAAGCATTTTCAAATAAGTGATAAGTGTTGCTAAACCTTCTCTAAATAACATTTATGGGAATGTTAATAATATGAGTATTCTAGGCTGGGTGCAGTGGCTTATGCCTGTAATCCCAGCACTTTGGGAGGCCGAGGTGGGCAGATCATGAGGTCAGGAGATCGAGACCATCCTGGCTAACATGGTGAAACCCCGTCTCTACTAAAAACACAAAAACAAAATTCGCCAGGTGTGGTGGCAGGCACCTGTAGTCCCTATTACTGCAGAGTGTGAGGCAGGAGAATGGCGTGAACCCGGAGGTGGAGTTTGCAGTGAGCAGAGATCCTGCCACTGCACTCCCGCCTGGGTGTCAGGGCGAGACTCCATCTCAAAAAAATAAAAATAAAAATTAAAAAATTAAAAAAATTAGTATTCTAAAAACCATATGAAATTTCTGGAAATAGAATATTTTATCAGTCATAGTGTCATATGCCACAGAAGTAACTAGGTTTCTATGTGAACTGTGTCTTTACCGTAATCAACCAAATAAAAACCTCATTAGATTTTTAACCATAGTCATTTAAAATCTTTGTCATTCCCAGACAGTTGCTTTGATTCTTCCTTGAAGTATTTATAATCAGCTACAGTCCAAAATTGCTTTTTCTTTGAGGAGATATATGGAAAAGACTCTGACAATGACTGTTGAATACAAGTTTCTGATAACTTCAAGATCATACCACTGGACTCTCTGAGAACTTTCAAAATTTTAACGAACAGTGTGATAGCTTCATGAAATTCAAGACAAAGAGGAAAAAAACTCAGTTATGTTGGACTTAATAATCAAAAGGATAATGTTCTCATAATTTTTATTTGAAAATGTGTTGATCCTTTGAATGTTTTATTCTCCAGATTTATGAACTTTCTCTTTTAAGCTCTTTATACTTTACAGCAATTTGATAAAGTATACTTCTGTAAACAAAAGTCAAAACATTTGTTTTGTTCCCAATCTGAGTGCCTCAGAATTGGGAAACTATTTGTGAGTATTCATATGGTTATGGTAATAAAGTTATTTGCACAAGTTCAGTAAGAATCTACTCTCTTTATAACATGACACATTTGAAAACATTGGTTATATTACTAAGGCTTTGACTGGGATGTTCTATTTGAGAATATACATAGAATAAACCCATACGGAATGCAGGGAAAGTCTGAAGTTGGCCTTGGTTTGGCTTCCTAGTCTCAAGAGGTTTTTGGAAGCTTAATCTGAGAGTCTTATAAAACTTCTAAGAACGCAAAGTTTAAAAAGATTTTCTATGGTCCATTGCCACTCTTGCTGAACTTAGGTAAAAAATCTAGGCAAGTTTGGTAAGAGTCAACCTATTTTGCAAACAATTCATCCTACTGGAATTATCTTTGGTAAAAACACAGACTCCTATTTAAAGAAAAATTATGTTGAAAAGAAAAACTGTGGTATACCTGTTACCAGATTGAACCACTGTTCATTATCTTTGAGCATTTACAATCTACTGATAGACTGGACTGGACCCTGAATTCTTTTAGTTCTTCCAATTAAATTTTCTCTAATGAAATCACTAAGAACAAGAACAGCTCTGTCCCTCAAGCCATATAAGCTAGAGGTGGACAACTCAACGTAAATTTCATGGGAAAACCCTCGTGTCTGATGTGTGGGCCACTCAGAGCTCACCAAATGTTCAACACCATCACTTAGAGACACTTATACTGCAAAGCACGACAACAAGTTGATGACTGTATACTGTGGACAGCTTTTCTCAAGATGTCAGAACAAGACTGTCAATCATGATGAGACTCTTACCTCTCTTAATTTGTCTTTGCTTATGCCTGTCTCCTTTGCTTCCCAGAATAATGCTGTACTTAGGATTTCACAAGAAGTAGCTTCTGAGAGTAAGTTAACAGTGTCAGATATATCATATCAACCACATTATTATTTTCTTAAGATGGAGTTTCTCTGTTGTTGCCCAAGCTGGGGTGCCATGGCAAAATCCTGGCTCACCACAACCTCTGCCTCCTGGGTTCAAGTGAATCTCCTGCTCCAGCCTCCCTAGTAGCTGGGATTATAGGCATGCACCACGACACCAGGCTAATTTTGTATTTTTAGTAGTGACCGGGTTTCTACATATTGGTCAGGCTGGTCTTGAACTCCCGACCTCAGGTGATCCGGAAGCCTTGGATTACCAAAGTGCTGGGATTACAGGCATGAGCCACGGCACCTGGCCCACACATTTTTACATAACAGGAGATCCTTTAGTCCACCCAAAGGCTGCCCTTAGCTGCATCTTTAACACAACTTTTTCCTCAAATACATGGAGTTTTTTCTTTAGGCTTCTACTTGTATACTTGCCTATTCTTCTCACTCCCTGTTTTAATTTAACATAGGCATGCAATGCTAGAAAATAGAATTGTTCTCTACCAGCTAAGCAGGGGGGAGACTGTGCAGTTTCTGACACTTCTTGTTGCACATGGATAAATACATCGGGCATTATAGAGACTCAGTTGTAAAAATCAACAAATGTGCTGCCTGGTTAAAATGACTAGAATCTTCTGGCTTCTTCTTTGATCTATTCTATTGTATTTGGCTTGCATCTTGCCTAAGGTGCATGTTCCAAACTCTTGATATTTTCGTCCTGATAGTCATACTGGTAGTCTCCCTTGTGTGGTGCAATCTACAAAGATTTTTATTTGTGTGCAAATATTTGTGTGCAACCATTCCTCATATATCAAATTGTTTCTCTTGGGCTGGAATTCGAAAACTCAAAGAAATGTGTCGATTATGGGCCGGGTGCAGTGGCTCACGTCTGTAATCCCAGCACTTTCAGAGGCCACGGCAGGTGGATCACAAGGTCAAGAATTTGAGGCCAGCCTCAATATGGTGAAACCCTGTCTCTACTAAAAATACAAAAATTATCTGTGTGTGGTGGTGCGCACCTGTAGTCCTGTAGGGAGATCCCCCTGAAATCATTGCTATGGAACAAAAGATGAAACGCTCCTGATTGTTGTAAATTCAAAATTGCATGCAGGGATGTATAAAGACAATGCCAGGTTTTGCTGCCAGAATGAGTCAACAGCGCGTGATGTACATCCCCCTGCAGAGAGCCTATAAATGGACGTGTAGTCAGGGAGGTTTCACATCACCAAGATTCCTATATCGGAAAAGTAGGTGTTCATAGCTCTGGGAACGGAATGCAACCCTTGTAGAGAGCCTATAAATTGAAACATGAGGGGTGTGTGTTCATACAGATAAGATAGGGTTATAAATACCCTTATCTTGCCACAGCTGTTCTAGGTCTCTTCAGGGTTTAGGCACACTCCCTTCTTAGAATTTTTGGTTTAACTGGTTGTCTAGCTTCACGTCCTGTTTCTATTGATTGTTTGGAACCAGCTTTTCCTGCAACTGTTACTGCTGATTAATATCTTTCTAATCATAGGATATGGATAGACTGTGTTTCTGTTTTAAGGCTCTGTTAGAAATTACTGATGCGGGGGCGGAGCAAGATGGCCGAATAGGAACAGCTCCAGTCTCCAACTCCCAGCGCGAACGACACAGAAGACAGGTGATTTCTGCTGATTAATATCTTGCTAATCATAGGATATGGATAGACTGTGTTTCTGTTTTAAGGCTCTGTTAGAAATTACTGATGCGGGGGCGGAGCAAGATGGCCGAATAGGAACAGCTCCAGTCTCCAACTCCCAGCGCGAGCGACACAGAAGACCGGTGATTTCTGCATTTTCAACTGAGGTACTGGGTTCATCTCACTGGGGAGTGCCGGACGATCGGTGCTGGTCAGCTGCTGCAGCCCGACCAGCGAGAGCTGAAGCAGGGCGAGGCATTGCCTCACCTGGGAAACGCAAGGGGGAAGGGAATCCCTTTTCCTAGCCAGGGGAACTGAGACACACAACACCTGGAAAATCGGGTAACTCCCACCCCAATACTGCGCTTTAAGCAAACAGGTACACCAGAAGATCATATCCCACACCTGGCCGGGAGGGTCCCACACCCACGGAGCCTCCCTCATTGCTAGCACAGCAGTCTGTGATCTACCGGCAAGGCAGCAGCCAGGCTGGGGGAGGGGCGCCCGCCATTGCTGAGGCTTAAGTAGGTAAACAAAGCTGCTGGGAAGCTCGAACTGGGTGGAGCTCACAGCAGCTCAAGAAAACCTGCCTGTCTCTGTAGACTCCACCTCTGGGGACAGGGCAATAACAAACGCAGCCGAAACCTCTGCAGACGCAAACGACTCTGTCTGACAGCTTTGAAGAGAGCAGTGGATCTCCCAACATGGAGGTTGAGATCTGAGAAGGGACAGACTCCCTGCTCAAGTGGGTCCCTGACCCCTGAGTAGCCTAATTGGGAGACATCCCCCACTAGGGGCAGTCTGACACCCCACACCTCACAGGGTGGAGTACACCCCTGAGAGGAAGCTTCCAAAGCAAGAATCAGACAGGTACACTCGCTGTTCAGAAATATTCTATCTTCTGCAGCCTCTGCTGCTGATACCCAGGCAAACAGGGTCTGGAGTGGACCTCAAGCAATCTCCAACAGACCTAGAGCTGAGGGTCCTGACTGCTAGAAGGAAAACTATCAAACAGGAAGGACACCTACACCAAAACCCCATCAGTACATCACCATCATCAAAGACCAGAGGCAGATAAAACCACAAAGATGGGGAAAAAGCAGGGCAGAAAAGCTGGAAATTCAAAAAATAAGAGCGCATCTCCCCCGACAAAGGAGAGCAGCTCATCGCCAGCAACGGATCAAAGCTGGACGGAGAATGACTTTGACGAGATGAGAGAAGAAGGCTTCAGTCCATCAAATTTCTCAGAGCTAAAGGAGGAATTACGTACCCAGTGCAAAGAAACTAAAAATCTTGAAAAAAGAGTGGAAGAATTGATGGCTAGAGTAATTAATGCAGAGAAGGTCATAAACGAAATGAAAGAGATGAAAACCATGACACGAGACATACGTGACAAATGCACAAGCTTCAATAATCGACTCGATCAACTGGAAGAAAGAGTATCTGCGATTGAGGATCAAATGAATGAAATGAAGCGAGAAGAGAAACCAAAAGAAAAAAGAAGAAAAAGAAATGAACAAAGCCTGCAAGAAGTATGGGATTATGTAAAAAGACCAAATCTACGTCTGATTGGGGTGCCTGAAAGTGAGGGGGAAAATGGAACCAAGTTGGAAAACACTCTTCAGGATATCATCCAGGAGAACTTCCCCAACCTAGTAGGGCAGGCCAACATTCAAATCCAGGAAATACAGAGAACGCCACGAAGATACTCCTCGAGAAGAGCAACTCCAAGACACACAATTGCCAGATTCACCAAAGTTGAAATGAAGGAAAAAATCTTAAGGGCAGCCAGAGAGAAAGGTCGGGTTACCCACAAAGGGAAGCCCATCAGACTAACAGCAGATCTCTCGGCAGAAACTCTCCAAGCCAGAAGAGAGTGGGGGCCAATATTCAACATTCTTAAAGAAAAGAATTTTAAACCCAGAATTTCATATCCAGCCAAACTAAGTTTCATAAGTGAAGGAGAAATAAAATCCTTTACAGATAAGCAAATGCTTAGAGATTTTGTCACCACTAGGCCTGCCTTACAAGAGACCCTGAAGGAAGCACTAAACATGGAAAGGAACAACCGGTACCAGCCATTGCAAAAACATGCCAAAATGTAAAGACCATCGAGGCTAGGAAGAAACTGCATCAACTAACGAGCAAAATAACCAGTTAATATCATAATGGCAGGATCAGGTTCACACATAACAATCTTACCTTAAATGTAAATGGACTAAATGCTCCAATTAAAAGACACAGACTGGCAAACTGGATAAAGAGTCAAGACCCATCAGTCTGCTGTATTCAGGAGACCCATCTCACATGCAGAGACATACATAGGCTCAAAATAAAGGGATGGAGGAAGATTTACCAAGCAAATGGAGAACAAAAAAAAGCGGAGGTTGCAATACTAGTCTCTGATAAAACAGACTTTCAACCATCAAAGATCAACAGAGACAAAGAAGGCCATTACATAATGGTAAAGGGATCAATTCAACAGGAAGAGCTAACTATCCTAAATATATATGCACCCAATACTGGAGCACCCAGATTCATAAAGCAAGTCCTTAGAGACTTACAAAGAGACTTAGACTCCCATACAATAATAATGGGAGACTTCAACACTCCACTGTCAACATTAGACAGATCAACGAGACAGAAAGTTAACAAGGATATCCAGGAATTGAACTCATCTCTGCAGCAAGCAGACCTAATAGACATCTATAGAACTCTCCACCCCAAATCAACAGAATATACATTCTTCTCAGCACCACATCGTACTTACTCCAAAATCGACCACGTAATTGGAAGTAAAGCACTCCTCAGCAAATGTACAAGAACAGAAATTATAACAAACTGTCTCTCAGACCACAGTGCAATCAAACTAGAACTCAGGACTAAGAAACTCAATCAAAACCGCTCAACTACATGGAAACTGAACAACCTGCTCCTGAATGACTACTGGGTATATAACGAAATGAAGGCAGAAATAAAGATGTTCTTTGAAACCAATGAGAACAAAGATACAACATACCAGAATCTCTGGGACACATTTAAAGCAGTGTGTAGAGGGAAATTTATAGCACTAAATGCCCACAAGAGAAAGCAGGAAAGATCTAAAATTGACACTCTAACATCGCAATTAAAAGAACTAGAGAAACAAGAGCAAACACATTCGAAACCTAGCAGAAGGCAAGAAATAACTAAGATCAGAGCAGAACTGAAGGAGATAGAGACACAAAAAACCCTCAAAAAAATCAATGAATCCAGGAGTTGGTTTTTTGAAAAGATCAACAAAATTGACAGACCACTAGCAAGACTAATAAAGAAGAAAAGAGAGAAGAAGCAAATCGACGCAATTAAAAATGATAAAGGGGATATCACCACCGACCCCACAGAAATACAAACTACCATCAGAGAATACTATAAACACCTCTACGCAAATAAACTGGAAAATCTAGAAGAAATGGATAATTTCCTGGACACTTACACTCTTCCAAGACTAAACCAGGAAGAAGTTGAATCCCTGAATAGACCAATAGCAGGCTCTGAAATTGAGGCAATAATTAATAGCCTACCAACCAAAAAAAGTCCAGGACCAGATGGATTCACAGCTGAATTCTACCAGAGGTACAAGGAGGAGTTGGTACCATTCCTTCTGAAACTATTCCAATCAATAGAAAAAGAGGGAATCCTCCCTAACTCATTTTATGAGGCCAACATCATCCTGATACCAAAGCCTGGCAGAGACACAACAATAAAAGAGAATTTTAGACCAATATCCCTGATGAACATCGATGCAAAAATCCTCAATAAAATACTGGCAAACTGGATTCAGCAACACATCAAAAAGCTTATCCACCATGATCAAGTGGGCTTCATCCCTGGGATGCAAGGCTGGTTCAACATTTGCAAATCATTAAATATAATCCAGCATATAAACAGAACCAAAGACAAGAACCACATGATTATCTCAATAGATGCAGAAAAGGCTTTTGACAAAATTCAACAGCCCTTCATGCTAAAAACGCTCAATAAATTCGGTATTGATGGAACGTATCTCAAAATAATAAGAGCTATTTATGACAAACCCACAGCCAATATCATACTGAATGGGCAAAAACTGGAAAAATTCCCTTTGAAAACTGGCACAAGACAGGGATGCCCTCTCTCACCACTCCTATTCAACATAGTGTTGGAAGTTCTGGCTAGGGCAATTAGGCAAGGGAAAGAAATCAAGGGTATTCAGTTAGGAAAAGAAGAAGTCAAACTGTCCCTGTTTGCAGATGACATGATTGTATATTTAGAAAACCCCATTGTCTCAGCCCAAAATCTCCTTACGCTGATAAGCAACTTCAGCAAAGTCTCAGGATACAAAATGAATGTGCAAAAATCACAAGCATTCTTATACACCAGTAACAGACAAACAGAGAGCCAAATCAGGAATGAACTTCCATTCACAATTGCTTCAAAGAGAATCAAATACCTAGGAATCCAACTTACAAGGGATGTAAAGGACCTCTTCAAGGAGAACTACAAACCACTGCTCAGTGAAATAAAAGAGGACACAAACAAATGGAAGAACATACCATGCTCATGGATAGGAAGAATCAATATCGTGAAAATGGCCATACTGCCCAAGGTAATTTATAGATTCAATGCCATCCCCATCAAGATACCAATGAGTTTCTTCACAGAATTGGAAAAAACTCCTTTAAAGTTTATATGGAACCAAAAAAGAGCCCGCATCTCCAAGACAATCCTAAGTCAAAAGAACAAAGCTGGAGGCATCACGCTACCTGACTTCAAACTATACTACAAGGCTACAGTAACCAAAACAGCATGGTACTGGTACCAAAACAGAGATATAGACCAATGGAACAGAACAGAGTCCTCAGAAATAATACCACACATCTACAGCCATCTGATCTTTGACAAACCTGAGAGAAACAAGAAATGGGGAAAGGATTCCCTATTTAATAAATGGTGCCGGGAAAATTGTCTAGCCATAAGTAGAGAGCTGAAACTGGATCCTTTCCTTACTCCTTATACGAAAATTAATTCAAGATGGATTAGAGACTTAAATGTTAGACCTAATACCATAAAAATCCTAGAGGAAAACCTAGGTAGTACCATTCAGGACATAGGCATGGGCAAAGACTTCATGTCTAAAACACCAAAAGCAATGGCAGCAAAAGCCAAAATTGACAAATGGGATCTCATTAAATTAAAGAGCTTCTGCACAGCAAAAGAAACTACCATCAGAGTGAACAGGCAACCTACAGAATGGGAGAAAATTTTTGCAATCTACTCATCTGACAAAGGGCTAATATCCAGAACCTACAAAGAACTGAAACAAATTTACAAGAAAAAAATAAACAACCTCATCAAAAAGTGGGCAGAGGATATGAACAGACATTTCTCAAAAGAAGACATTCATACAGCCAACAGACACATGAAAAAATGCTCATCATCACTGGCCATCAGAGAAATGCAAATCAAAACCACAATGAGATACCATCTCACACCAGTTAGAATGGCGATCATTAAAAAGTCAGGAAACAACAGGTGCTGGAGAGGATGTGGAGAAATAGGAACACTTTTACACTGTTGGTGGGATTGTAAACTAGTTCAACCATTATGGAAAACAGTATGGCGATTCCTCAAGGATCTAGAACTGGATGTACCATATGACCCAGCCATCCCATTACTGGGGATATACCCAAAGGATTATATATTATGCTGCTATAAAGACACATGCACACGTATGCTTATTGCAGCACTATTCACAATAGCAAAGACTTGGAATCAACCCAAATGTCCATCAGTGACAGATTGGATTAAGAAAATGTGGCACATATACACCATGGAATACTATGCAGCCATCAAAAAGGATGAGTTTGTGTCCTTTGTAGGGACATGGATGCAGCTGGAAACCATCATTCTTAGCAAACTATCACAAGAACAGAAAACGAAACACCGCATGTTCTCACTCATAGGTGGGAACTGAACAATGAGATCACTTGGACTCAGGAAGGGGAACATCACACACAGGGGCCTATCATGGGGAGGGTGGAGGGTGGAGGGATTGCATTGGGAGTTATACCTGATGTAAATGATGAGTTGATGGGTGCAGCACACCAACATGGCACAAGTATACATATGTAACAAACTTGCACGTTATGCACATGTACCCTACAACTTAAAGTACAATAATAATAAATTTAAAAAAAAATAAAAAAAAATAAAAAAAAATAAGGCCACTTAAAAAAATTCTAAAATTTAAAAAGAAAAAGAACAAGAAGGCCCTGAAGGTCACATACCAGAAAACTCTATTATGTTGTCTCTTAATGTATATGTTTGAGCCCACTGGCTCAACTTCTGGAACTTATTTGGAAGCTACTGATCACCTGTTTCCACTCTTTTCTATCTATTGTGAGATTGTATCTTCCTGGCACTACCTGCAGCCAATTATTACTTTATAGAGACAGTTAACAAGCAACTGACTTGACCATCACCTGGTGATGATCACTTGCCATTTCTAATATGGGGGTGGTGGAAGGATCTCTCCTGTCCTGCTCATGTCTGACCAGCTACCTACTGTAACACTTTCAGATGTTTTTTTTTTTGGTTGTTGTTGTTGAAGACAGAGTCTCACTCTATCACGTAGGCTGGAGTGCAGTGGCACGGTCTCAGCTCACTGCAACCTCCGCCTCCCGGGTTCACACCATTCTCCTGACTCAGGCTCCCGAGTAGCTGGGACTACAGGTGCATGCCACCATGCCAGGCTAATTTTTTGTATTTTTAGTAGAGTTGGGGTTTCACCGTGTTAGCTAGGATGGTCTCGATCTCCTGACCTCGTGATCCGCCCGCCTCGGTCTCCCAAAGTGCTGGGATTACAGGCGTGAGCCACAGCATCCGGCCAACTGTGTATTCTTTATGACACAGGCATATAAACTTAAACGTGCTGGCTCTCTTGGAGCTGCCAGTAATATATCATCCATAAAATGAATAATCTTGCTATTACAAAATTCTCTTCCACTGGGGAGCAAGGCTGATCTACATGTTACTGATACATGGTAGGACTATTCAGCAATCCCTGAGGTAGCACTTTCCAATAAAATCGGTAAGCTGACCTTTCATTATTAATAGCTGGTAATGTAAATGCAAATTTTTCTCTGTTCTGTTCTGCAAGAGGAAGAGTATAAAAACAATCTTTTAAGTCAATCACAATTATAGGCCAGTCTTGACGAATTGCCATGCGGGAAGGGGTCCCATAGGCTGTAGGTTAGCATTAATAGCACATAAGTCATGCAAAAGTTTCTATTTGCCAGACTTTTGGGAATGAGGAAATGGGTGAATTCCAACGACTGTTAGATGGTTCTGTATGGCCGGCTTTTAATTGTTCCTCAACTAATTCATGGGCTCTTTGTAATTTCTATCCCTTCAGAGGTCCCTGTTCTACCCAATTAAAATTTTGAGAGAGCCACATCAGGGGTAGTAGAGGAAAAACAGTGGCCATAATTATAATTTAAATTTAACTTAAATTTTAACAGAGAATTATAATTTGAGATGTTCCTTGTATACAAGGAACACATGAAATTTTACCATGAGCCGCCCGTGGAGCTGGAGGGCAGTGAAACAGGTCCTGGGCAGTGGTCGCACTGCGCTTGCATAGGCCTCACTTTTTGTCTGTGCTGCTTTTTGTCTGCCCCGCTCCCTCCTGCCACCGCTGGGCAGAGGTTGCCATCCTGGGCGGACCCTGTCAGCTTGGTCACTATAATCGTTTTTCTCCCTGAGCCTTTCCTTACACCTGCAGCCCGCTGGGCTGGACTGCTTCGGCTTCTAATGCCTTTTCTTACCTCTTTATAAACATACACCTGATTGCCTTATTGATTTTGCATCACCGGGCAGGCTAAAAGCTCCCCTTCTAATGCTGCTTGCTTAAGACAGGGTCCCATAGCTGTAGTGTATGCCTTCTTTTCTCTTATTTATTGGAGCAGGGGACTCAGGCAAAACCTCCCTTTCCTCTTTGTTATTTTGGCCCCGTGATAGTGGGGTTGAGGGACTCAGAGGTGGTAAAGTAGGTGATGGTTCCTTCTCCTTCCCCTTTTTAGGCTCTTCTGTGTATAACGGGATCAGAGTCGCCCTCATTAAAGCCCATAGCATTAAAGATTATACTGGGACTCGCTGCTCTTGCGCATGAGGTCAGGAGATTGAGACCATCCTTGCTAACATGGTGAAACCCCGTATCTACTAAAAATTAAAAAAGATTGGCCAGATGTGGTGGCGGTGGCTTGTAGTCCCAACTACGCAAGGGGCTGAGGCAGGAGAACGGAGTGAACCGAGCAGACGGAGCTAGCAGTGAGCCGAGATTGTGCCACTGCACTCCAACCTGGGTGACAGAGCAAGACTGTGTCTCAAAAAAAGAAAAAACAACCGCAACAGCAAAAAGATTTCTTCCCACTTGTTCCCAAAGCTCTATGTCTTGCTTACCTTCTTCCAGGAACCACGGGTTAAGTGATACAATTTGCATTAGGTCCCTTAATTGAGCCTGCAAAACCGAGGCTCCAGTGGCTTTAAGCAGCTGTTTGAATACTTTTAGATACTGCTTCTGTTGTGCTAATAACTGTTGTCCCGTGATAAAACCCTACCCTGAACAATTCCCTCGAACTTGGAGATCCCAAGCGGGCACCAATGACCTACTGACTTACTGACTTATCGACTTACTGGCTTACCAACCGCACAGTCTTCACCTTCGTTTTTGAGGGTTCTGTCGCAATTATTTGCAGCTATACCTCAGACCTGGGAACCAACATTCAAGGTCCTCACATGGGGCACCAACTGTCTGGGTCCAACCAGCAGACCCTGACCCAGCAATGGAAGAACAAATACACTCAGACACAAATATCCAGTGGAAGAGCAGGCTAGGTGGCCAAGTCACTCACCAATACCAAGAAGGGTCCGGTAAAGAGTTAACAGCCTTGGCCCTGATCAGCCAGGGAAGTGCACATTTATTTACTACAGATTAAATGACAAAGGTCTTGAGTAAACACCACTATAAGGTAATTGACACTGCCGACTTCCCTGAGGGTAGTTCCCCCAGCCTAAGATTAAATGTTGGTTTTAGGACCGCCTGAGTAAACAAGCTATTTAGATAAACTCTTCTACCTTCTTATGTACCCAAGCCCTAAGCTTTTAAGATAATTCAGCTGCCGTCAGCCAAACCTTTTACTGAAGCTATGCAAACCCCCAGACTTCCAAGAAGGTTTGTGACTATTTCCTATAACTATCTTTACAATTTTTCTTCTAAAATATTTCCCACCACCTTGACTGAAGTCCCACAGTTGAGAAGACAGGGAAGGGTATTATACAAGCAAGAAAGAACTAGAACAATCTTGGCCATAAGAAAGTAAAATGTTGGTCAGGTCTTTCAACACAGATCAAAAAAAAAAAAAAAAAAAAAAGGAGATTGGGGCCATGTTATGAGGACACTGCATGGCAGCCTACATAATGGGAACTTCATCCTACAGATAAGAGAAGTCACTGGAAAGGTTTGAGAAGGTCACAAACATGACAAACATTATTTCCAGGAAGATTACTCTGACCAGTATTAGGCAAGATAAGTTGGGAAATGATCTTCAACTTTGGAAACTTAATAGAAATATCTAAAAGATCTATATTTCTTTTCTTTTCTTCCTATGTTTAATTTTGAAATATTTTCAGACTTTCTAAAATGTTCCAAAAATAGGCAAAGTCCTCATATGCTTTTCATTCAACTTCCCCAAATATTAACATTGTAGATAAGCACCAATCAAAATCAATAAATGTTTATTAACACTGTAAAATGAATGCCTGTACGGACCTTATCTAAATCCCCTCGATGATCTGACTAATGTCCTTTTTCTGGACTAGGATCCAATCCAGTATCACATATTGCTCCTCATTGTACTGTTCTCTCAGTCTCCTTTAATCTGGGGAAGTTAGGATTTACCTTTAAAAGCTTCACATTTTTGAAGCGTATTGGTTACTTATTCTGTAGCATGACCCTCAGTTTGGACATTTCTAATATTTTCTCATGATTAAACTCAGGTTACACACTTTGTACAAGAATACCACAGGGATGATTCTACATCTTCTCCATCAATTATATTAGAATGCCCTAAGATGTCGTTATCTCTGATTACTGAGGATGTTAACTTTGATCACTGGGTTAAAGTTCCTCCACTGCAAAATGACCCTTTTCCTTGAAAGCATTTTTAAGCAACCAATCCCTGGGCTACACCACACATCAGACAAATCAGATATGCTTGAGGGATGGTCCAGGCATTGGTAGGCTTTAAATGACCTACAAGTGACTCTAATCAGTATCCGGAGTTGAAAACTTATGGCTTAGACAGTGAAGATTAGAATCCTGAAAATCAGCTATGAGACAATTCCTAAGGTTTCTCTTAAAAAAAAAAAAATCTAATTTTAAACAAAAGCAAATACATCTGGATTTTGGCATGGACATATGGTAGAGAAATTGAGGAAAAATAGAAATCACCAGATGGGGAAAGAGATGAGTGAGTAGACTGCAGTCCAATTTCCAAAAAAAAAAAAAAAAAAAAAAAAAAAAAAAACGGCAGAATCTGTTGTGGTGACACTTGCTTGTAATTCCAGCATTTTGGGAGTGGAAAGTGGGCAGATAACTTGAGCCCAGAAGTTTGAGACCAGCCTGGGGTTTCACCAGCCTGGGTGAAACCCCATCTCTACAGCAACAAACACAAAAAATCAGCTAGGCATGGTGGCACGTGCCTGTGATTCCAGCTACTCAGAAGGCTGAGACAGGAGGATCTCTTGAGCTCACAAAGTTGAGGCTGCAGTCAATTATGATCTCGCCACTGCACTTCAGCCTAGGTATGAGAGTGAGACCCTCTCTTTTTAAATAAAACAAATAAATAAAATAAACATTAAAAATAGTGTTGTAAGGTCAGATCTAGTAGAAAAACTGCATCTTATTCTGTGATATTTAGATGCTAAAATTAAAACAGAACATGGAGCTGTTTCCATAGGAATAGCTGAAAGAGTCTTTACTGTTTATGCAGCTGCATCATATTCTATTGTGTAGATATAAGGTAATCTGTTGAATTAGCATTGTGCTGGTGAAAGTCTAGGTTGTTCCCAATATTTTGCTGTTAAACAAATAATACAGTAAATAACCCAGATTAGGTGTCATTTTTTATGACTGGGACTGTGATAAATTTTTCCCAGTACAGTTTGAGAGGCAAAAATATACATTTTTAAAATTTTGACAAGCAGTAAGAAATTTTACTCTACAAGGTTTCCACAAATTTTTATGTTCCAAGAAAAGTAGGGGAGGGTAGTATCACCTCAGTTGCTCTCACACAAAGGTCCTGAATGACAGCATCTTTAGGGACACAAGTACACCGCCATACCCTTGGTGCCCACACAGAGCAGGGGCATCTGAATCCTGGGAAACTCCAGGAAAGTTGAGGGGGTCCTCTAGAGGACACCCTGCTAAGGATCAGAAAGGGGCCAAGGAAGTCCAGAGATTACTGCAGGTCTTAAACTAAGGGCAAGTTCAAGTGGAGGACATTAAAGTTCAAAGAGCAAGCTGAGGGAGAAAGCGGTAGAGACTGATGGAAGGAGAAGGTAAAAAAGCTCCAGGGAAGCTAGGGGAGGCACATCAGGGCTCTCCACTCCTCCTCAGCATTGAACTTTGTAGTGGTCATGCTGGTGGGGCTTTGTGAGCTCTAGAATGTTCAGCACTATCTGGGGACTCTACCCATTCAAGGCCAGCAGGACTTCCCCCCCAGCTCTGTCAACCAGCAATGTATCCAGACTTTGCCAAATGCTTTTCCCAATGAAAAAATTACACCTGGCAGAAGCGTTAATCTACACTAACCTATAAAAGCAAATCACCACTAAAATCCATCACCTCTTGGTAGAAGAATTACAAGTGTGAGAGGGGTAAAACGGAGGTCTTCAATATCTACTGAAATGACTTTTACTTATTCAGCAATTTGATGTCCCAGAAGGCATGTTTAGAGGTGATGCCACATGGCTGCCTGTACCTCACAGCAGAAAGGGTGTGGGTTTTCCAAGGGTCTGTAACCGTGAACCAGAAAGGTCGGGACTACGAAAGGGAATGACACCTACTGGGTTACATTAAAAAGTTGGATGTAGGGAATTCTGTAGATATTGGGAGAAAAAAATACACAATGTAAACCCAAACCCCATTCTGATTCTCTCACCATCTTAGGGCCATCATGGCTATCTATGAATGGTAGCATAGGAATTTTTGTAAATTTTCAAAATTGCATACTGTTGGATCATTTTTAAAACAGGAATAAATCCCAAACTGGATGAGGTAACTGGACACTGCTGGAGTCTCACTTTTGCCCAGGAGAGCTGATAACATCCTGCTCCCCCTGGCCTGGACACTGTCTGGCTTAGCGGCCTAAATGCTCTCTTTTTATGGAGAAAGGAGAGGTTTTGAACATTCTCACCATTCACCCATTCACCTCTCACACTCGTCGACCTCTCAAACCTCTTGCCCACTTCTGGATTTCAATCTTAATTTACTGGGATCGATTTCTGTCCCTCATCCATTCCAACAGGTGGAGGGTCCAGCTGGTGGCTTCTGCCATTGATTTTGTAAAAGAAAAAAAAAAAAAAAAAAAAAAAAAGGAAAAAAAAAAAAGACTTTCAAAATTACTTTCCATGACACCTCCTTAAACTGACCTCTACCTGCAGCCCCATGATCATTACCAGCAGCGTTTGGACACTTTATCTGGTAGTCAGATGCTTTCCATCTCTCATTAGGAAATGTGACTCTCTCCACCTGGCATAAAAATTTCCCAGTAGAAATCAACACAGAGATACTGCCTGTGTGTTCCTAAAGGAAATGGTTTCTATCAGAACATGTGAAAGCTGCAATTATAGAAAGGACTACCTAAAACATACATTATGTAGATGATTCTCATCATTCTTTTAAGAGATACATTGTAAAACATGACATTAATAATTATTCTAGAAGAATAAAGCATGCATACTGTTTTCTTAAATTAATTTTAATAAGGTGGCTCCTCCCATGTGCTAAGGCTGGGCCTCTGAACAAAATTCTCCATCTTCAGTGGCAATGCCTGAGAGGATGACATGGACTTAGGCCTGATATGCAGCCATTCCTGTCTTTCCTGCCCCTGCTACAGGGCAGTACCAGCCCAGGGCCCAAATCTCCTGCTGAAGAGCTGAGAGAGAAAATGGAATATCCAAAGCCTCTTACCTTTTTCCAGTCCACTGCAATAGGTACCAGTGTAGTCCATTTACCCCTGAGGACACCCACCTGTTGGTCTTTGGCTTCTAAGAGTCAGACCTCCCTGGCTTCTCTGGGTCCCAGCTGCTTTCACTCTGCTGAGTCCTGCTCTTTCCCATGGGGGTCACTCCCCTGCCAGGCATGTCCTCCAGCTCCAGCTGACAGGTCAGCCAAACCAGAACCAAGAGAATGAACAAAGATTTCAATATCTAGTGTGTCCAGCAGAGATGTAACCTGTACAAAAAATAAAGAAGCAGAGATGCACACAGCTCCCCTGACAACATTGTGTCCCAAAACAATGTCTTCTGTGCCCCTCATTAAGGAGCTAACTGTCCCTCACCACATGGGCAAGTGCTTCCAGGGTCTCTCAACTCCTCAACGGGAGGCAACACATTTTAACAGAGTACCTCAACAAAGGAAGTGGTGACAATTTACCTACTTTGATAAAGTTCCTGAAAACATCCCTACACTGCAAAATTTCCGTCGAAAGAAGACAGAAAATGCTTTCTAATTGCAAAATATTGCCCTCCTTGCTTTTCAAAAAAGTATCCTTGAAGAGCCAAAACTATTTTGCCAAAAAAATTTGCAGAACTTGAACTTTCTTACTTGAAATCTCACAAGACATTACAACTATTAAAAACAGAGGCTGCTGGCATAAGAATACAAATAGGGACCAAAGGGATAGAATTGAGAGTCCAGAAATAAATCCTCACCATTATAGTTCATTGCTTTTGCATAAAGGTGTCAAGATAATTTAATGGAGGAACAATCCTCTCAAATAACGGTGCAGAAACAACTAGATAACCACATGCAAAACAATAAACTTAGACAACAAAACATCCAACCATATCAAACAATTATGTAAAAATAGATCAGTGAGCTAATTATAAGATCTATAACCACAAAAACATCTTAGAAAAAGACCTAGGGGTAAAACTTAATGACCTCAAATGTGCCACGGATTCTCCAGTATGACCCAAATGCATGAGAAACAAAAAGGAAAAATAGATAAATTCAGCTAAAGATGCAAACCTTTCGTGCCTCAAAGGATATTATCAAGAAAATAAAAAGACCAAACACAGAATGAGACATAAAAGTTGCAAATCACATAGACAATGGTTTCATGCCTAGAATATATAAAGAATGGCTACAACTCAATAACAAAAAGATAAACCACCCAATTTATATAAATGGACAAAGGACTCAAATAGACATTTCTTCAAAGAAGATATGCAAATCATCAAGAGCCACCTGAAAAGAAACTCAACATCATTAGTCATTAGGAAAATACAAAGTCAAAGCCACAATGAGGTCCCACACTACACCTACAAATATGGCTAACATTCTTTTAAAATGTTAAATAACAAGTGAAAGCCTTATGTAGAATTTGGAATCCTTACACATTGCTGGTGAGATTATAAAAAGGTACAACCACTAGGAGAAACAGTTGTGCTGTTCCTCAAGAAGCTAATCATAGAATTCTCATATGAAACAGCATCCATTCCTAGGTATGTACCCAAAGAATTGAATCCAGGGACTCAAACAGGTACTTACATGGTAATGTTGATTGCAGCATTACTCACAAAAGATAAAATATGAAAACAATCCAAATGTTCATCAACACATGAATAAACAAATGTGGTTACACATACAACAGAATGTCAGTCTGCCATAAAGAGGAAGGAAGCTCTGACATCCGCTGTTGCATTCAAGGATTTTGGAAACATTATGCTAAGTGAAATATGTCAGAAACAAAATAACATATTTGTATAATTCATATATGTATAATTCAAAATAACATATATGTATAATAATTTATATGAAACATGAAGAATACGCAAATTCATAGAGACAGAGTAGAGATGATCAAAGTCTAGGGGGAAAACACAGGGAGTTATTAATGTTTCAAAGATACAAAGTTTAAGTTTAAAATGAAAAAATATTTTCTAGGAAAAATAGTGGTGATGGCAACTAAACACTGTGCATGTGGTTAATTCCACTTGACTGCACATTTTAAAGTGGTTAAAATAGCACATTATTCACAGAACTGTGAAAAATCGTTTTCTATTATTTACTTCACCCAGGCTAACATTTCTGTAAAGGCAGCTGAAGTCCATGAATATATCATCTGACCCAGTGTTTTCAATGAAATGTATCAGATTTTCAATCAAGCTAGCTGGAAGCTCCTGTCCCCAGAAGAACCAGAGATCCCAAAACAAGAGCTAAAGCAGGAGTTCAATCAGCACAGGTCCCATAGGGTAGCCTCGATGTCAGGCCCTGGATGGCATGTGAGGTTATAGTGATACAACCACAACATGAAAGTGTAAGTGTTTTTACTACTTAGAGACACTGAGGAGCACTGAGCACACCTGGAAACCACAGATACAGAGGTCAGCGAGCCCAAGAGACTGGTAAGCCAGTGGCTTTAGTAAGTCCAGGTGTTATCTGAAAGGTTTCCAGCAGGGAGCTTTAATGGATATGTGTAAAGCAAGCAGCAAACACTGGGACCAGGAGATCATGCTGTGACTGAGAAGCAGTCACTTTAAATGTAAGGGCACATGTCAGAATTATCAGTTTAATGAAAGCAGCTGGAGAGAGGGGAGCCCAGCACACCAAGCAGGATAGATGCCTCTAAGATTTTATCTCTGGCCACCAACTGGAGAAACTTGAACCAGATACAGTATTGAAAACTGCCATGGTGAGCAAGGCCTGCCTCTGATGTGAGGCAAATAAACTTACACCTTAAAAAATGAATGCCAAGGCAGCATGACACTATAAGCACTCATGACACCCAGGGACACCAGCAGGGTGTGGTACTGCACCCTGGAGTCAGAATCCTGGGTTCTGGTCCCTTGGCTTAAGAAAATGAAAATGACTTGTCCCTGCTCCCCGGGCATTGATCCTCCTGCGCTGCTGCTCCGTCTTCTGCTCCCAAGCCCATGTGCAGTGCTCAGCCCCGGACATCAGTGTCCCCAGGGTATATACAGTGCCGTCTACTACACGCTAACACAAACTCACAGAAGATGACAAAAATCTGCATTTGGGACAATCTGCGATTGTGAAAGAGGGAGAACAGTGAACGTAGAGCCACAGAGACTGGGACTCACGGGGCTGTAAGGTGATGGAGCTGTAACATAACATATATGTGACCTCGTGTGAAATGTGCAGATCCTTGTGGAATAAAACACGCAGCCTGGCCTGGGACTTTGGCCACCCACGCTTCCCCTCCAGTCCACCAGAGGGCAGCAGGGTCCCTCCCAGCCTGGAGCCTTCCCAGGGGATGCAGACCACCCTCAGCAGAACCCATAGCCAAGCAGGGTCCACCCTCACCAGGATCACCTTGGCCCAAGTCCTCAGCACCCTCCATGCTCCCACATAGACTGTGTCAGCTCCTCCCTGACCTGGCGGCCGCCAACCTAACACCACTCCCTCTGCAGGCAGCTCCTGCCCCACACACCTGCTCCTTCCCTGGGATCAACTAAAAACACATCTCCCAGGGCAGCGCTGGTGCAGGTGACACCACACTGGGCGCTTTCCCCTGGTGACCTCTCTCCATCCTCATCAACTCTTTCTGTCACTGCTCCCTAAATGCCCGTGCGTGCTCCACGTGTCCTGTTCCTTGGGGCATCCCAGGCCAAGCCTAACGCTGACGCAGAACAGCAGTTGCCTAAGGGCCCACAGAATCCCTGGGAATCAGTCCGGCACCCTGTGACCTGTCTGTCCACTTCACCCCATGGGGCGAAGAGCGCGTGTGATCGTCACACACAGGCACCATCCAGGATGTGGTCACCTACCCACGGTTGTCCCTTGGGAAGACAGACCTCTCTTGTGTCCCTGCCAGGAGAAGGGGGTAAAATTGTTCTTTGCTTCCAGAACACAACTCACCCCCACCCGCTCTCTCAGGGGTGAGCAACGTCCCTCCAGAAAGGCTCTCTGGCGACTGCCTATTCCTCCTCTACAGAGAGCAGCTGGGCCAGGTCAAAACCCTCAGAACAGACCCCTGGGTATGTCAGCACATGGAGGGCTGAGCCCATCATGACCACGGAGTAAGTCAGGATGAATCTTTCCAGCTCTGAAGCCCTGCTCTGTCCCAGGCTCCCCTTCCTGCATCTCAACGAGCCATGTTCCACGGGATTCCTGGGTAACTCCCCACTTCCTCCTGCGCCACCATGGGGAAGGTGTGGTAATCATAGGACAATCAGCTGGACAGAAAAAGAGGACACCAAAGATAGTCAGAAGAAATGAGAAACCCTGAGGCCCAGCTCAGCCACCAGACCCCAGGGAGCAATATAGTGACTGAGAACTGTCCCTTTGACAATGGGACTCATAGTCCCCACTGAGCAACCACCACAGGCCTCTCCTCCCAAGAGGCATGGGAGATTCACTCTGAACAGCTCCAGGAAGCATAGTTTCCTCTGGGACACCCAGGTCCTGAATGTCCAACCTTGGAAGCTACAGCCAAACTAGACACAATTAGAGAAAGGAAGGGTCCCTCTCACCAGGCAACACACAGCTCACCCACAGTACAATGGGGTGTCCCTGTGAAAGGGACCTGGTGCAGCTCCAGCCTCCTGCACTGAAGGGGAGAGCCAGATAGGGATGAAAGAGGGAAAAGGACGTGAATGTGCACCCAAACCCAGAGCCATGGGGACAGCAGGAGGCTGAGGCCCAGGACTGTGTTTGCCCAACCTACAGGGTATGTGTGTGATTGTGTGTGTCTGTGTGT
Source organism: Macaca thibetana thibetana (assembly GCF_024542745.1). Classification (NCBI taxonomy): domain Eukaryota; kingdom Metazoa; phylum Chordata; class Mammalia; order Primates; family Cercopithecidae; genus Macaca; species Macaca thibetana. The sequence goes on along the minus strand of NC_065596.1, from coordinate 47,560,048 downwards.
GTCTCTTTTGTGTATGTGTTTGTGTTTCTGCACATAGTGTGCGTCGAGGTGTGGTGACAGACTCACCGCTGAAAAAGACAGAGGCCTCCACAATTCCCAGGGACTTGACACACAGACAAAAGGAAAAAGACAAGGAGGGACAAGGAGGCAGCACTGAGAGGGGAGGGGACAGAGACGTGTCCTGGGCACAGACCCCACCCATGAGCCTGAGAAGTGCTCCTGCCCCGGAAGAGGCTCAGCACAGAAGGAGGAAGGACAGCACAGCTGACAGTTGTGCTCAGAAAGTTTCTGGATCCCAGGCTCATCTCCACATAGGAGAACACGCAGGCAGCAAAGGCCATGGGTCCCCTCTCAGCCCCTCCTTGCACAGTGCACATCACTTGGAAGGAGCTCCTGCTTACAGATTAAGAGAGAACTTCCTGGGAGAGGACAGGAGGAGGAAGCAGAATGATTGGATGGGGTTTCCTGGAGAGGATGGTTTTCTAAGAAATAAAAGAAGCCAGCACTTTGGGAGGCTAAGGTGGGTGGATCGTGAGTTCAGGAGTTCAAGACCAGTCTGGTCAACACAGTGAAGCCCAGTCTCTACTAAAAATACAAAAAATTAGCCAGGTGTTGTGGTGTGCTCCTGTAATCCTAGCTACTTGGGAGGCTGAGGCAGGAGATTAGCATGAACCTGCGAGACAGAGGTTGCAGTGAACTGAGATCATGACACTTCACACCAGCCTGTGCGACAGTACGAGATTCCATCTCAAAAAAAAAAAAAAAAAAAAAAAAAAAAAAAAGAAGGAAAGAAAGAAAGAAAGAAAGAAAGAAAGAAAGAAAAAGAGAAAAAAGAAAGAAAGAAGACTGTTTGTAGCCTGGATAGAGGAAAATACACCAGAGAGGGACAGGGGTTAAAACAGGAAAATCACATTGAACCGGAATTGGTAAGAGGTAGGAAAATTTCAAGTGTTCTCTTTTCCTGGTTAATCAGCACTGGACACCACATTTTGTAAAATGATAATAATAACTATTATCAGATGACACTTCAAATGAAAATATAAGCAGGGCATGAAACACTGTCCCCAGCAAAAAACCTCGACAATTGGGGAAAGAAAAAAGAAACAACCTAGGCATGGAGTGCCCTGGGAACTCTCACATCTCCAGAAGTCTGGCGCCTGTCCCAGGCACTGGGGTGCAACCAAGATCACAAAAGTCACTGTCCTCATGGAGCTCACACTGTCGTGGGGAGGAAGACAGACATGCAAAGAGATCTAGAATGTGAGGTCAGGTGTTGATAAGAGCTCCAGAGGGAGCAGAGCAGGGAAAGGTCAGAAAAGGAAGACCCAGGGTCTCTGACGGAAGTATCAGGAAAGAAGTCTAAGGATGCCCTGATGTGAGCAGGACCTGAGGGTGTTGTGGAGGGAGCCATGAAGATCCCTGGGGAAGAGGATTCCAAACAAAAATGCCAAGGTCAGAAGGGTTGAAGGAATGGGGGTCATGCTGCTGACCTTCACCCAGTAGGACAGTAGGACACACACACACACACAAACACACACACACAAAGGGTTGTATGTGTGTCCTACTGTCCTACTGGGGTATGTGTGTATCTTCAAGGCTGATGATTGAAGAAATCTTCTCAGGACCCAGGGCCCAATGCTTTCACCCCCATACATAGGTCTCAATATTGACTGATGCTCTCTCCACCTCCTAGCATCACTTTTAATCTTCTGGAACCCGACCACCACTGCTCAAGTCACGATTGAAGCCCAGCCAGCCAAAGTTTCCGAGGGGAAGGATGTTCTTCTACTTGTCCACAATTTGCCCCAGAATCTTACTGGCTACATCTGGTACAAAGGGCAAATAATGGACCACCACCATTACATTACATCATATGTGATAGACACTGAAACAATTATATTTGGGCCTGCATACAATGAACGAGAAACAGTATATTCCAATGCATCCCTGCTGATCCAGAATGTCACCAAGAATGACACAGGATCCTACACCATACAAATCATAAAGCGAGGTGATAGGACTGAAGGAGTAACTGGACATTATACCTTATACCGTGAGTGATTCCACATGATCCCTGGGTGTTGGGGGTTGGGAGTCACTTCTACTTTGCACACACAGGATTGTCAGGCCTAGACTGTGCCTGTGTCCCTCTCTGTGTTATGTCCCATGTTGAGGTTTGGCATTTAGTGCAGGACACACACAGAGGAGACAAACTTCAGCAGATCAGAATTCCTTTCCTGCCTCCAGACTCTGCAGACACTTGCTGCACAGGAAGGACAGTCTGATGGGGGTGGGGGGTGCTCAGCAGGAGGAGATCAGCCTCAGCCAAGCACCTCATGCCCTCTTCATAAACTTGACCCTGAGAAACACCCTGGAGAACTGAGTAGGGCTTTGCCTAAGAGGCCCCTTGAGATACTCTCAGAGAAGCTTAGTCCTAGAAACCTCAACCCCAGAACCCTGTCCCTAAATCCTTACTCCAGATAAAGCTGAGGAACCTGTGCCAGGGGTGGGTTGTGGCAGGGCTTACTGGGACCAAGGATTTACCAGCTGTCTGAGGACTGTGTCTCCTGGAGCTGCTCACCAGCCAGGGCTCAGCCTTCAGAGCCTCATCTAGGCAAGGACAGAGCTTTCTTCACCGGAGACACAGAGTGGAGAGGACAGAAAGACAAGCTTTGTAGGCCATCAGTCAACTGCCTTGTGAGGCTTAGGACACTGCATAGAAAGTCTAATGTCCCCAGAAGCAGAAACAGAAGAGAGAAAATGTACCTGGCAGCAGCTTGTCCAGAGTTCTGACCTAAAGTTGCTCTCTTATGGAAGTGAATAATAATAAATGCTGTTTGTGTGAATACCTCCACTGTGCCAAGCATTAGGTCAGGTGACTGTGAAGAATTTAAAATTTATTCACAGATAGCACGAAAAACCACAGTCCATTTGCCATTTCGCTTTTATGACTGAGAGAAAACTGAGGCACAGGAAGGCACAGTCACTGAACCAGAGTCACACAAACACAAAAGGCAGATCAGGATCACACGAGGTCTCTCTGCAGCCACAGGCCCATCCTCTCCTCCACCAGAAGTGATGAATTACTGGGATCCATGGGTCCCATAGTCATTCATTGGCTCAAATCCTCTCTTCTTGGGCATCCAAACCTCAGAGGAGTGAGAGCAAATGGTCAGCTGATTAGTCTGTTCTCCAGAACTAAATCACCTGTCTCAACTGTCAGAGTCAGTGCAAAAAATGTCCAGGCATCCCCCTCAGATCTTAACCCTTTCAGTGAACCTGAAATCCTGTTTCCCAAAGTGTCCATGTCACTGGCATGACAAGATAAAGGAGAGGAGCTTGTTTTCATTCCCCACTCACACCCCACACCAACACGGGCCCAGTGAGAGACACACACTCAGGTGCTCTCACATAACAAATGAAGGAATTGAATGAAGAAATGAGTGATCCATAACCTCTTTAGAGACTGGATCTCAGATATAGAATACTAGGAGGTTCTAGCCACACCTGTCCCTTCTCCTTCAGAGGCTGACGCCCTTGTTTCATCCCCTGACAACCTCTTGCCATTAAAGACACCCCACCTCATGTAACTCTGAAGCTCCTTGGGCACTGGAGGGTTTTCAGGGTTGCTTGGTCCTGGACTGTGGAAATGGGGACACCTAGTCCCGGGGGTCTCTGAAGTCACTGTAGCCCCCACTGTTCACTGCCATGCTGTCTCTGCCTCGCTCTGCTTCTCTGTGTCCCTCATCTTTCTCCCACTTCATTCTAACTGGCAAGCCCTGTCCTGCACAGCTTCTTCCTCCACCCCTAGGCCTTCCCCAGACACTCCCTCTAACGAGGCTGACTGTTCTGCTCCCTTCCTGCTAACACTGTGGAATGGCCCACCTCCCAGGAAATGGGAAAGGCACAGAAATCACCCGGAATTGCCACTACTGCCAGGCTTCATCTTGAGCCAGTGTCCCCAGGTCACTAAGAGAATAAGCTTCTACTGTATCCCCACCCAGGGCTCTTTCCCTTTGTGAGGCTGTTCTGTGGACAAGACCATGGGACATGGATAGACATCTCCTCCATCCACTCTTACAATTCCCACACAAGTTCTTCTGGCCTCCTGCACAAACAAAACCAATTTATCCAGATGGTGATTTGCAGTAAAGAAAGATTTTAATGACTCCAAGTCTGCCAAACAGGAGGATGGAGGTTTATTATTACACAAATCAGCTTCCGTAGTGGATCAGGGGTTAGAGATTTTAAAGGATAGTTTCAGGGGCACAGGATAAAAAATGGGTACTGCTGATTGTTTGAGGATGGAATCATGCGGGCGGCGGGAAATGATCTGTTTGCGCTTGAATCTGACTCTAGATGGGGACCACGTGACTGGGTGAGTCATTAGTCATGGGTATGGATGAGATCAGCGGGTTGCCAGAATGCAAAGAATGAGAAACATCTCAAAGGACCAATCTCACTTTCTATAATAGTGATGTTATCTATAGCAGCAATTAGTTACAAATTTTGTAAACTCTGACCAAATGACATTTAAGCAGTAAGAGATTATAGAAACTGTGCCTACATTTTAGCAGAATTCAGTTCTCTCCTATAATCTTAGTCTCATGGTCTTTCACCAGTTTTACAAAGGCAATCCCTGGGCAAAGTAAGGGTATTAGTTTTATGGAGGAAATACCTTTCTTCCTTCAAAATTAAACCATAAACTAAATTCCTCCCATGGTTAGCCTGGCCTATGTCCAGGAATGAGTGAGGACAGCCAGCCTGAGACTAGATGCCAGATGGAGTCAGCCATGCCAGTTTGCTGTCACTGTTGTAATCTTTGCACTGACTCGCCAGGGTGTCATAGGCTGGACAGGCCTGCTGTTTCCCAAGCCCATGGGCTGATTTCACCCATTTCATTCGTGACTCCATCCTCAACCTTCTATGGAGCTCACATTCTCCAGCCACTTCCTAGAGACTTCTGGTTTCTTGTCAGGCATATAACAAGCTTCAAATTTGTCACTCTCTTTTAAGAGTAAGTAAAAAGCTGAACAAACTCAAAAGTCAACAACTCTTTAAAATCCCTCAGAGATGGCCAGTCACAGTGGCTCACGCCTGTAATCCCAGCACTTTGGGAGGCTGAGGTGGGTGGATCACGATGTCTGGAGATCACGACCATCCTGGCTAACATGGTGAAACCCCGTCTGCATTAAAAATACAAAAAAATTAACCTAGTGTGTTTCCGGGCACCTGTAGTTCCAGCTCCTCTGGAGGCTGAGACAAGAGAATGGCATGAACCTGGGAGGCGGAGCTTGCAGTGAGCTAAGATCGTGCCACTGCACTCCAGCCTGGGCAACAGAGCGAGACTCCACCTCAGATATAAAAAAAAAAGAAAAGTTCTGTTAGAGAAATGAAGAATGCTTTTGATGCTTTCTGGTAGAATGCACACAGCTGAGGAAAGAATCCCTAACTTGAGGATGTTTCAATAGAAACTTCCAAAACTGAAACAGGAAAGTTCAAAAAGAGTGATGAAAAAAAAGTGGAACAACATATTCAACTTCATATGTAACATTTTGTATTGACAATTGCAATTTTTAAATGTTGTAGTTGTGGGACAACTACCAAGGCTGTAACACACACGTAATGGGAATACTGGTGGTTTTGGGGACCTGTTGGTGGTGGCCAGGTGGGTGCTATCTGGTGGTTTTACTGTCTGTGGCACATATGATTGTTTCCTCATGATGATGCCATTTTCATAAGTTGGGGTTCTTCGTGTGGGAGGCACATGAGCCATTGGCGTCTCACTTGGACTCTTCCTAATTCACACAAACTGAAACTCGAGTTGTATTTCCTGAGGTTGAGAGAAAATGAAGAAAGCATTTCACATACCGGTTTTGGGCTCTTCCCCATTTTTCCTAACTCTGCACAGAAATTAGAAACAGGGAGCTCTTTCTATATTTACTAACATAACACTCATCACTTCTTTTAATTCAGCATTATTCCTCCCTTTAAGTAATTGACACACTGACCAGTTCTGTCCTTTTAACGGGACTCTCTCTACTAAAGGACTTGCTAATTTCAAATCATCTTTGGCATCTTTCTTTGAGCATGTAATCCTGCTGGAATTCATGGCACACCTAAAATTTAATTGGTTATCAAGACAAATACTACTATCAGCAATTGATCTTAGATGTTTGGACTATCAGTAAAACTTTCCACTTATGACAACATTTTAATGTTTCCCCCAAATCTTTTTTTGTTTTGTTACTAGAGTCAGAACATAACATGAGTTCTAAACTCCTGACAACATTTTATGCAAAAATTACAGTATTACAAATTGAGCATCCCAAATCCAGAAATCCAAAATCTGAAATGCTCCAAATTCCAACACTTCCGACCACTGATGTGATGCTAGAAAGAAGTGCTCACTGGAGCATTTTGGATTTTAAATTTTTCAGAGGTAGGTTGCTAAACCAGTATATCTACTGCAAATATTACAAAATTAAAAAAAGTTAGAAATCCAAAACACTTGGTTTTAAGCTTTCTGCATATGGAACACTTTATCTGTATGAACTATAGGCATGAAGCTGTACTGGAGATCTCCTGAACCTCTTCATCCTGCGTAACTGAAACCGCACACCCACGGAACAATGCCCTATTCCCCCGACCCCAGCTCCTGGAAACTATTATTCTACTCTCCGATTCATTCTGGAATCCACTGAGATGAGGTACATAGAGTAGTCAAACTCACAGAATCAGAGAGTAGAATGTCTAATGAGAGAAAGTATCTGCGAAACTTCTTCCCAAATATTGGTCTAATAGCCACCAAACCCGTGTGGTCCATGAGGGCCAGATTTCCGTCATCACTTCAAGTTCGGCCTTTCCACCAATCAGTTCTGCATTTGCAAACATCCACATGTATTTCTAGAAAGATACACATGGTAATCACCTGCCTTTACAGGGGGAAGGGAACATCATGGATACAGGACAGGGAACGTGGTCTTGGTCCAAAGCTATCAGCTCTTGCCTGTCGCCTTCACTTTTTGTAGGTCATCCCATGGACTCTGCTCTATCTTTAGAGATCACTGGCTCAAGTCAGTTCACTATGAGACAGCTGGGAATACTGCCCCAACTTGTGGCTCCACTGCCTGATGACTGAACTGACCTGCAGGCTTGACTCTGGTCTCCCCTGTGTTATTTCTGCTGAAGTACACAATCACAGGCCAGGCTTCCCAGTACCCAAAGGGTTTAAGGACAATGGGAAGTTCCATCATCTATCTCTAGGATGTCCTTGGAAAGGGAAAGTGCAGAGAAAGCATACCTTGGGGGACAAAGTAAGACTGAAACTAAGAAGATTCCAGTACTGCATGCTCCAGGTGAGGACCCCAAGGTGGGCTAGGCAGGCAGTTGGAGAGGGAGGGACTCAGAGAGGCACCAGGGGCTGTGACTGCTGGTCCCATATCTTTCCATGACCCAATGCTGCTGTTCAATTCACACTTGAGAAAGTCTGTGCTTCTCCCACATAAAGCAGGCAGCCTCACAATCTCTGAGCCCTCAGATTGCCTTGCATCTGTCTTGTAACACATAGTCCTGCCATGGGCTTTTAAGGACTGGGGTAGGCTGAGAGGTGGGAAAGGCTATCTCTGATTGAAAAATGTCTTTGGTGGAATCAAAGGTGCCACATAGTGCAATCTTCTCTCTGTTATCTGCACAGTGGAGACTCCCAAGCCCTACATCTCCAGCAGCAACTTAAACCCCAGGGAGGCCGCGGAGACTGTGATCTTATCCTGTGATCCTGACACTCAGGACGTAAGCTACTTGTGGTGGATAAATGGACACAGCCTCCGTAACAGTCGCACATTGCAGCTGTCCAAAAACAACAGGATCCTCATTCTATTTGTTGTCACAAAGGATACTACAGGACCCTATGAATGTGAAATGAAGAACCCAGTGAGTTCCAGCCGCAGTGACCCAGTCACCCTGAATCTCCTCTGTGAGTATCTTCTGTTCCTCTGTGAGCCAGGCTGCCATCCCAAATACACATGGGCAAAGGCCAGGCCTCTCAGTCCCTCTCAGGTGCAAGTACAGAGACTTTTACCCCTGGATATCAAAGCTGGCCATGACTACTAAGAGTAGGCTTATACTTGATCAACAGTGGGAGAGAAAAGGCTGCTCCTGTCATGGGAGAATCAGGTTCCACAGCTTATGATAGGAAAAACAGGTGAGTGCCTCAGGCTCCAGACCAGTGAACACAGCAGGGATTTGGCTGGGACTTTAATGTTGTGACTTAGCTCACAGGGTCACTGTGGCCCTTCCACAGACCAGGATTTTCCCTTCCCTTTGACAACATCAGCTGTGACTTTATTCTCTTTGCTCCAGATGGCCTGGATGCCCCCACCATTTCTTCTTCATACACCTATTACCATACAGGGGAAGTCCTCAAGCTATCCTGTCTCACAGACTCTCACCCACTGGCAAAGCATTCTTGGCTGATTGATGGGAAGTTCCAGCAATCAGCACAAGTCTTCTTTATGCCCCAAATCACTAAAACATATAGAAGGTGCTATATCTGGTTCATCCATAACTCAGCCACTGGTGGAACAAATCTCATAATCAAGAGGATCATAGTCTCTGGTAAGTGGATCCCTGGAGCATTGGCAATATGTTTTCCAGTGAAGCCTATCTGGCTATCAGGGAAGAGCCGTGTGTCCTCTGCAAAGGGAGAGGGAAAATCAAAATCCCAGGACAGGTAATATGTTTCTGCTTCAAAACCACCAGCTTTTGCCTGTAACCTTCACTCATTCTAGATCATTCTTTAGAGTATGCACTAACAATGAACAATGTGAATTCAGAAAGAATTTCCATTCACATTAACATCAAAAAGAATAAAATATTTTGGAATAAGTTTAACCAAAAAGGTCAAAGGGTTATACCCTGAAAACTACAAAATATTACTGAAAGAAATTAAAGACAACATCAAGATATGGAAAGACATTTCATTTTCACGGATTGGAAGAATCAATATTGTTAGGAAAGCAATACTACCCAAAGTGAGCTCCAGATTCAACACAACTCCTACCAGAATCCCAGTAACATTTTTTGCAGAAGTACAAAAATCTGTCCTAAATCTGACCTGACAGGCTCTTATTAATGATGGCCACAAGAGAGACACTGAGAAAAAGATGCAACCATGAAAAGTTGTAAACTTTTGATGACATAGAAAATAGCAATTAACCTCTCTCACATACCAAAGCCTTCAAAAATATATGAGTGCAGCATGGCCAGTATGGAATTGCCCAAAAACTAATCACAAAGCTAGAAATGTGGTGAGAGAAAAAAAAAAAAAGAGCAAGAATTTATTTGGCTTATCACCTCCCACTTTGGCGTACTAATCTGATGCTGAAAAGAAATGTTCACTGGAGCATTTCAGATTTTGAAACCTTCAGATTTGGAATGCTAAACCAGTAACTGCACGACAAATATTTCAGAATCAAGAAATGTCAGAAATTCAAAACACTTTTTATCCTAAGTCTTATGCATAAGAAATACTCAGTCTGTGTGAACTATAGGCATCCAGCTCTACAGCAGATCTCTAGAACCTCCCCATCTGGCATAACTGAAACTGCACTCACATGAAAAACTTCTGATTCTCCCCACTCCCAGTTTCTGGCAACCAACAGTCTCTTCTCAGATTCACTCTGGAATCCACTTACATGATGTCCCTAGAGTAGTCAAACCCATGGAATCAGAGAGTAGAGGGTCCAGTGAAAGAAAATATTCAAAACTTCTCCCCAAATTTGTCTCATATCCATCAAACACACATGGTCCATGAGGACCAGATTTCCAGCAGTTCATTCCTACCCTTTCCACCAGTCGGTTCTGCATTAGCAAATGTCAACATGTGTTTCTGGAAAGATCCGCATAGTCTTCACCTGTCCTCTGCAGAAGGAGAGGAAACTTAAAGAACCCAAAAAGGGAACATGGTTCTGCTCCAAAGCCACCAGCCCTTGAATGTCAACTTCACTCTTTCTAGATCACTCCTTGCACTCTGCTCTATCTTTGGAGGTCACTGGAACAAGTAAGTCATCATGAAACACTTGCAGAAAACTGCCCCACCTTGTGCCTCCACTGCCTGATGACTGAACTGACCTCCAGGCTTGACTCTGGTCTCCCCTGTCTTATTTCTGCTGAAACACCCAGTCCCAGGCCAGGCTGCTCAGTATCTTCAGGGTTTCAGGACAATGGAAAGTCCCATTATTACTCATCTCTAGAATATCCTTGGAAATGGAAACTGCAGAGAAATCACATCTAGGGGGGCAAAGTAGGATGGAATTTGGAAGGGGCCCAGCAGTTGCACATTGCAGGTAAGGAACCCAAGGTGAGCCAGCCAGTCAGCTGATTAGAGAGGGACTGGGAGGGGTACCTGGGCCTGTGACTCCCACTGATGTGTCTGTCCATGACCCAACACTGCTGCTCAATTCACACTTGAGAAAGTCTGTGCTTCCCTAAGACAGAGCAGGCGGCCTCACAGTCTTTGAGTCCTTAGATCATCATGCATGTGTCTTGTGACACATGCCCCAGCTATTGACTTTCAAGGACTCAGGAGGGCTGAGAGGTGGGAGATGCCAACTCTGATTGAAGGATGTCTGTGGAGGAATCAAAGGTGCCACACCGCACAATCTTCTCTCTGCTGTCCACACAGTAGAGCTGCCCAAGCCCTACATCACCAGCAACAGCATCAACCCCATTAAGAATAAGAATGCTGTAGCCTTAACTTGTGAACCTAAGACTCAGGACTACACCTACATGTGGTGGGTAAATGGTCAGAGACTTCCGGTCAGTCCCAGGCTAAAGTAACCAGGTAAAAACAGGATCCTCATTCTACCCAATGTCACGAGAAATGATACAGGACCCTATGAATGTGAAATATGGGACCGAGTTGGTAGCATCTGCAGTGACCCAGTCACCCTGGATGTCCTCTGTATCTTTGTTTCCTCTGTGGGCCAGGCCACCCGCTTAAATCCAAAACGACCACAGACCAGACATCTCAGTCTGTCTCAAGTTCACTTACAGACAATTTTGTTTCTGGACACCCGAACGGGACATGACTCCCTGCCCTGGGAAAACCTGGGTAGGCACAGCCTTAACCAAGAATATAAGGGGAAGGGATGCTTTTGTCATGGGAGACTTGGGTCTACAGCCTGTGATGGGAGAAACAGGTGAATACCTCAGGCCTTGTCTCAGTGAACACAGAAGGGGTTTGGCTGGGACTTGAGGGTGTGTCTTGGCTCAGGGGGACACTGTGTCAATTTTAGAGACCAGGAGCATCCCCTCTTCCCTTGGACGACATCACCTGTGGCTTTATTCTCTTTACTCCAGATGGTCCAGACATCCCCAGCATTTTCCCTTCATTGACCGACTACAGTTCAGGACAAAACCTCTACTTGTCATGCTTCGCGGACTCTAATCCACCGGCAGAGTATACTTGGACGAGAAATGGGAAGTTTCTGCAAACAGGACCAAGGATCTATATCCCCCAAATTACTACTAAAGCATAGCGGGCTCTATCGTTGCTCTGTTCGTAACTCAGCCACTGGCAGCGAACGTTCCACATTCAAGACGATCAGAGTCTCTGGTAAGTGGATATCCGCATCATTGGCAATAGGGTTTTAGGTGGAGTCTATCTGGCTTTCAGAGAAGAGTCAGGAAAACATTTTTATTCCCAGTCTGTGTCCCATGGGCAGAAGCAAATCCTAAATTCTCCTCCTGAACCCTCCCAAATTGTCTCTACAGACTCTCTTCTCCTTGTTTTCCTGTTTTCTCATGGCTGACGTTTGCGTCCAGTCTGACAAGGGTAGGGAGGGGGCTTTGTCAGCCTGAGCCCTATGTGGTGGAAGAGGCTTCACAGAGGGACAAGAAGGAGAGTCCTCAAGATCAAGTTGCTTCTTGCTGTCAGCAACACATCCCTGTCCACCACGTCTTCTTTTTCTTTTACCTACTCCATGAGCTACAGGGAACATCTGAGGTTTTGAAACAAGCTCACATTTTTCCCCCAAGTGAGAGGAGGAAGCCCCTTGGATGAGGGAGGAGCAGCTCTGACTGCTCCCTTGTCTGCTCCGGGCTTTTCTGATGACTGACCCTGCCTGACTCCACCTGGGGTGAGACCAGAATGTATGGAGAAAGAGTCCTGGTGGCCTGTTCTGAATTTGGCTAAATCGAGCTGCCAATTGAAGTGAAGCCTAGGCTGCAGGGAAATAAGAAGAGAGGGAGCCTCGGGGCAGACTCTTGAGCTGTGTCCTGGCTCTGAAGTCACCGGCTGTATGAGGCTGTGGGCACTGCATGTGGGACACAGCACAGAGGACAGTGAGTGATGCACACTTGAATAAATAGGGAGATTCACCTCTGGGGCTCTGCATGGCAGGAAAGGGGCAATGAAAAAAGTGTGTATTTATAGAGTGTAAGACTACCAGGACACTTTATATATATCTAATATAAGACTTATCATTAACTATTTCTACGTGTGCAATTTAGTGTTGTGTAACCATCACACTATCTGGAAGTAATCATCACACTATCCATTTCCAGAACTTTTTCCTTTTACCATATTAAACCTCTGTACCCTATAAAAGTAACTCTCACTTCTTCTCTCCCCTATCTCTTAGCACATACCATTCTACTTTCTGTCTCTATGTAACTGGCTACTCTATCTTTTATAAATGGATTTAGAGAATAATTGTCCTTTCAATGTCCAGCTTATTTCAGTTAGCATAATGTCTTCAACGTTCATCCACTTTGCATGATGTATTGGAATTGTATTCCTTGTTAAGTTTGAATAATATTTCAATGAAGAGATATAACTCATTTGCCTACCACTTATTTTTCAGTGGACTTTTCCATTTTTTCCAATTTTGGCTATTGTGTGTAATGCTTCTCTGAACATCAATATGCAAATATTTGTTCAAATTTCCTTCCATTCTATAGGCAGTATGTCCAGAAGTGGAATTGCTGGATCGAGTGATAATTTATTTTTTATTTTTTTTGAGAAAGAGCCACACCACTTTTTACAGTGGCTATAACGTTTCCCATTCCCATCAGCAATGCACTAGAGTTTCAATTTTTCATCTATTTGAAAACACTTGTTTTTTGTGTTGCTGTCATTGTTGTTTATCAAAGCCATCCTAAAGTGTGTGAGGTGGTGTCACATTGTGGTTTTGATTTGGATATCTCTACGTATTCATGATGCTAGGAACTCTGCATGGGCTTATTGGATATTTGCATATCTTCCTTGAAGAAAACTCTATTTTAATCCTTTGTTCGTTTTTTAATTGGGTTTTTGGATGTTTGCTGTTACTGACTTCTAGTTTTTCATGTATTCTGGAAATTAATTTCTTATCACACTTACAATTTGCAAATATTTTTCTCATTTCATGGGTTGCCTTTTTACTTTCTTGATAATGTTCTTCAATGTATAAAAGGTTTTGATTTTTATAAAGTCCAATTTATCCATTTTATTTGATGCCTATGCTTTTGTTGTTACAACCAAGAAATCGTTGTGAAATCCAATATCATGAAGTTTTTCTCCTGTTTTCTTCTAAGAGTTGTGTAGATTTTGCTCTTACATTTAGATCTTTGATCTATTGTGGGTTAATTTTTGTGTATGATTTTAGGTAAAGGTTCCACTCATTCTTGCCCTTGGATATCCAGCTTTTCCAATATCATTTGGTGAGAACACTGTCCTTTCCCCATTGAACGATCTTGGCACACTCTATGAAAATCATTTGGCCATATATGCAAGTATTTCTTTCTGGGCTCTCTGTTCTATCTCATTAATTTCTATGTCCTCCTTTATGCCAGTACCACACTGTATTGGTTACTGGGGCTTTGTAGTAAATGCTGACATCAGGAAGTGTGAGTCCTCCAGCCTCATTCTTCCTCTTCAAAGTTGTTTGTCTCTTTATAGTCATAAAATTCAATATAATTTTAGGACGGATTTTTCTTTTACTGCAAAAATGTCACTGAGATTCTGATAGGAATTGTATTGAATTTGCAGCTCATTTTGGGTGGCATTGTCCTCCTGACAATAGTGAGTCTTCTAATTCATGAAAACAAAATGTCTTTCATTTTATTGATGTCAACATTAAGCAATATTTTATGGATTTCAGGTATAATCATTTCACCCCTTTGGTTAAACTTATTCCTAAATATTTTAATCTTTTTGATATTAATGCAAATTAAAAATTTTTTCCAAATTGCCCTTCAGATTGTTCATGGTTAGTGTGTTGCAATACAACGGATGTTTGAATGTTAATTTTGTATTGTGCAACATTACTGAATTCATTTATTAATTCTAATAGGTTTGTTCCATCTTTAGGATTTTCTACATATAAGTTCAAGTTATCTGCGAACAGAAATAATTTTACTCCTTTCTTCCAATTTGAAAGTCTTTTTAAAAATTCTTGCCTAATTTTCCTGACTAGACCATTCAATACTACATTGAATAGAATTGTCAAAAGCAGCATTCTTTTCTTGTTCCTGCTCATACAGGGAAAGCTTTCAGTCTTTCTCCACTGAGAATGACAGAAATGTTAGCATTGGGTTTTTCCCATATTACCTTTATGTTGAGGTGGTTTCCTTCCATTCTTAGTTAGAATGTTTTTATTATGAAAAAATACTGAATTTCATCAAATGCTTTTATTGATTCAATCGTATTACTGATTATGGTTCTATTCATATTTTTGTGTTTTTCTAGGAATTTATCTATTTCATCTAGGTTATCCAATTTATTGGCATACAATTTTTTACAGTACTTTCATAATCATCATTTTTTAAGAATTGGTTGTAATCACTTCACTTCTTTTTCTTATTTCTTTTTCTTTTTTTTTTTTTTTTTTTTTTTTTTTTTTTTAAGAGAGAGAGACAGGCTCTCACTTTGTAGGCCAGCCCAGACTGAAATACAGTGGCGTGATTATGGCTGAGTGCAGCCTCAACCTCCTGGGTCAAGGAATTCTCCTTTTCAGCCTCCCATGATACTAGGACTACAGACGCATGCCACCATGCCCAGCTAATTGGTTTTTAATTTATTTTTGTACAGAGAGGGTCTCCCCAGGTTACCTATGCTGGTCAAAACACCTGGCCTCAAGAAATCCTCCCATTGTGACCTTCCAAAGTGCTAGGATTAAAAGATGACCCACCATGCTCGGACTCCATTTTCATTTCTGATTTTAGTAATTTTAATTTTCTCTCTTTTTTTCTTAGTCAGTCTAGTTAATGGTAGTCAATTTTGTTGATTTTACTTTGAAAAATCAACTTTGGTTTCATTAATTTCCTCTATTCTTTTTCCATTCTCCATTTTATTTTTATCCACTCTAATCTGCATTGTGTCCTTCAATCACTGTGCCTGGATGTAGTTTGTTCTTCTTTCATATCCTGAAGTAGGAGAGAACTTGCTTCATACCATTCTTTTAAAGATTTCATGCAGTCAATGAAACAAGATGCCATACACAGATGAACCAATGTCAGCTGCTATATTACTACCATCATCATTAGCCTTGAAGTCAAATAGTCCTAGAGTCAAATCTCAGATCCACCTATTACTACCCATATGACACCAGGAGAGATTTTACACTACTCTAAGCTTGCGTCTTTTCATTGGCAAAAAGGAAATAATGTCTACTTGACAGGGCTACTGTGTGAATTAAATGAGGAACAGGTAAAGTATTTAGCACAGGACCTGGCACATAGGACGTGCCCCTCAACAGTATCTATTTCCATATATATAGAGAAAAAGAGGTACCACATAAAACACTAGGACATGGTTACTGACTACTTGTGGGAGAGAAAGGAAAAAAGCTAAGTGCAAAGAATCTAGCCTGGTATGTTACTTTTTACCAACTGAGATGTATCCATTTTGGGATTGGACATATGAGATAATTTATCATGGAAGATACCTGTGAGGGAATGTGGGGAAGGCGTGAAGGTAGTATGGGAGAACCCGCAGACCCCTATGCAAAGTTGACTTCTGTGTAAAAGAAAGAGAAATAAGTTTTAGGTATCAATGAAGTTCTAAGAGAGTTTTTGCAAGGCTGATAGGGAATCCTCCAACCAGTCACCCATTAAAGTTAAAGAGAGCCTCGGAGAACTAGGCTTGCTTTTGCGCCCTTGCTGGGAGCCTGTGGGAAGCAAGCTTTCTGTGCAAAGGAGGTGGTGAATTTGAAATGCACTGACCTGGGCCTTCTGTCAATAAGGTCCTTGCCATGGAGACCTGGCCGGGTCTCATTCATACTTGTCACCACAGAGACACTGAGAAAAAGATGCAACCATGAAAAGGTGGAAAAGTGGAAAGTTCTAATGACATAGAAAGTAGCAATCACCCTTTCTCACATCTGAACGTTTTCTCAAATATCTGAGTGCAGTAGACGATTGACAGAGGACTGATCACCAACCTAGAAACATGGTGACAGGGGAAAAAAAACTGCAAGAATATAATCATCTCCCATCAACTTTCCAACAGAAATAATGTATTCCTTGAAGAAACAGTTATAGAGTACCTTCTGTTACATGCTTGTTCCTGAGGCTCCCCCCGGTAAAATAACATCATCTCCATTCCTTCTTTTCTTTTCTTTCAATGACAGCTCATTCAGCAATAGGACGTCCATCCTGGTCATAATCCAATATAGCAGCCATGATGTCATTTCTGTATTTCAGGAAGACTGGCAGGTATGATGGCCTTTTCTCTTGTCCTGTTTCCTGCAGTGCTGACTGCCATGCTTGGGAGAGGGAAAAGACTCATTTGCCTGTATCTGGGACTGGATCTCTTCCTTCCTCCACCAAACTCCTGCTTCTCAGCACTAATTCCTGCAGTTCCCTTTCTCCCTGGCCTTTATGCTCCCTGTACTCCAATGTCTTTTAGACGTAATTATCTCCAGCCTCTGCTCATTTGTTTCTCAGATTCAAATGAGAAACACAATTTCACATTGTGAAACTCTCTTCATTATTTTTCACATCTCTCAATAGTGTACTTCTCTCCATTCCCATAAAGCTCAACCACTTCCCAAAGTGCTGCTTGACTTCTTGTCTCCAGACTTTGAAAACTTCCTTGCATAGGACTGCCTCATTACCTTTCTAAAATCTAGTTAATTCATTTAATCAGGAATCTCCAGGCATCTACTCTAGCCTATTCGGTAAGTTCACATTTCTTCTATTTACTAATCCTTCTCACTTCCTTTACCTCTACTTCCTAGTATAATTTCTCCATCCTAATTAGAACTGTCTTCCTACACATCCCTGCCCCTTCACCCATATAGACATAAAATTCTTAATTCCAACGCTATGTCTAAAAACAGGATGAACTCCCATCCACCATCTGCACTACAAACTTAACCACAACCTTCATCACAAGCAATCTATGACCTCGTAGAGAACAAAGACTTTAGGGTTAGCCTGTGAACATGAGTCTCAGAACACAACGTATGTGTGATTGAGACCTTTTCCTGGTGACCAATTCACGTGTTCCGAAAAGATACAGAAATGAAGAAGGCAAGGTCCCTACCCCAGGAAACATAAAGCCTAAGACAGGAAATGAGACCTGAAAATAATCATGATACCAAAATAGAAAAAAAGTGAAGGCCACAAGAAACCAGGGAAATATGATGGGAAATATAGCTACACATTGGAATCACTGGAAAACATTTTTAAAAGTGGATGCTCAAGCCCCATGTATTAGTTCCAGTTTAAAGGTCTGGCGAGGGACCCAGGCACTGGTAATTTTTAAGTCTTCCCTGACACTACAAACATGTAAAGAGGATGGAGAACTCTTGTTGTAATAGGTAAAACTTAAAACTAAATCAATGATTTTCAGCTAACAGTACCTGATATTACTTCTAAAGGAATTAGTTAAAAAGTAATTAAAAAGGAATTACTTCTAAAGGAATTACTTAAAAAGTAATTAAAAATACTTAAAAAGGAATTACCTAAGAACCTTTTTCAACATATATAAGACCATACTTTTCGGCCCTAATTATTAATGGGCTACACCAAGAACTCAGTGATCCAGTTGGGAAACAGAAGCTGAATGGAAAAGCCACCTTATTTGATCTGTTATAATATATATAAAGTGTGTTCAAATGAGTGATAAGTGATGCTAAACCTTCTCTAAATAATATTTATGAGAATGTTAATTATGAGTATTCTAGGTTGGGCGCGGTGGCTCACGCCTGAAATCCCAGCACTTTGGGAGGCCGAGACGGCAGATCATGAGGTCAAGAGATCGAGACCATCCTGGCTAACATGGTGAAACTCCGGCTCTACTAAATATACAAAAACAAAATTAGCCCAGCGTAGTGGCAGGCGCTTGTAGTCCCAGCTACTCCGGAGGCTGAGGCAGAAAATGGCGTGAACCTGGGAGTCGGAGCTTGCAGTGAGCAGACATCGTGCCACTGCACTCCAGCCTGGGTGACAGGGCGAGACTCCATCTCAAAAAAATAAAAATAAAAAATTAAAAATTTAAAAAAATTAGTACTCTAAAACCGTATGAAATTTCTGGAAATAGAATATGTTATCAGTCATAGTGTCATATGCCACAGAAGTAACTAGGTTTCTATGTGAGCTGTGTCTTTACCATAAACAACCTAATAAAAACCTCATTAGATTTTTAAACATAGTCATTTTAAATCTTTGTCATTCCCAGACAGTTACTTTGATTCTTCCTTGAAGTATTTATAATCAGCTACAGTCCAAAATTGCTTTTTCTTTGAGGAGATATATGGAAAAAATTCTGACAACGACTCTTGAATACAAGTTTTGATAACTTCAAGATCATACCACTGGACTCTCTGAGAACTTTCAAAATTCTAATGAACAGACTGATACGTTCATGAAATTTATGACAAAGAAGAAAAAAAACTTCAGTTTTATTAGACTCAATAATCAAAACGATAATGTTTTCATAATTTTTTATTTGAGAATGTGCTGATTCTTTGAATGTTTTAATCTCCAGATTTTTGAACTTTATCTTTTAAGCTATTTATACTTTACAGCAATTTGGTAAAGTATACTTTTGTAAACAAAAATGGAAACATTTGCTTTTGCTCCGAATCTGAGTGCCCCAGAATTGGGAAACTATTCATGAGTATTCACATGCTTACGGTAATAAAGTTATTTGCACAAGTTCAGTAAGGATCTACTTTCTTTATAACAGAACACATTTGAAAACATTGGCTTTATTACTAAGGCTTTGACTGGGATGTTGTATTTGAGAATATACATAGAATAAACCCATAGGGAATGCAGGCAAAGTCTGAAGTTGGCCTTGGATTGGCTTCCTAGTCTCAAGAGGTTTTTGAAAGTTTGATCTGAGAGTCTTATAAAACTTCTAGCACAGCAAAGTTTAAAAAGAGCCTCTATGGTCCCTTGCTACTCTTGCTGCACTTAGGTAAAAAAATCTAGGCAAGTTCGGTGAGACTCAACCTATTTTGCAAAAAATTCATCCTACTGGGGTTATCCTTGGTAAAAATAGAGACCCCTATATAGAGATAAATTATTTTGAAAAGAAAAACTGTAGTACACCTGTTACCAAATTGAAGCACTGTTCATTATCTTTGAGTATTTATAATCCATTGGTAGACTGGACTGGACCCCGAATTCTTTTATTTCTTCCAGTTCATTTTTCTCCAATGAAATCATTAAGAACAGGAACAGCTCAGTTCCTGAAGCCATATAAGCTAGAGGTGGACAAATCAATGTAAATTTCATGGGAAAACCCTCGTGTCTGAGGTGTGGGCCCTTCAGAGCTCACCAAATGTTCAACACCATAACTTAGAGACACTTAAACTACAAACCACGACAGCAAGTTGATGACTTTACACTATGGACTGCTTTTCTCAATATGTCAGAACAAGACTATCAATCATGATGAGACTCTTACCTCTCTTAATTTGTCCTGCTTATGCCTGTCTCCTTTGCTTTCCAAAATAATGCTGTACTTAGGATTTCACAAGAAGTAGCTTCTGAGAGTAAGGTAAGAGTGTCAGATATATCATGTCAAAAACACTTTTTATTAAAGATGGAGTTCCTCTCTTGTTGCCCACACTGGAGAGCAATGGTACAATCTTGGCTCACCATAACCTCAGCCCCCTGGGTTCAAGTGATTCTCCTGCTTCAGCCTCCCTAGTAGGTGGGATTATAGGCATGCGCCATGATACAAGGCTAATTGTGTATTTTTAGTAGAGACGGGGTTTCTACATGTTGGTCAGGCTGGTCTCGAACTCCTGACCTCATCTGATCCACATGCCTTGGCTTCCCAAAGTGCTGGGATTGCAGGCGTGAGCCACCACACCTGGCGCACACATTTTTACATAACAAGAGATCCTTTAGCCCACCCAAAAACTGCCCTTAGCTGCATCTTTAACTCAACTTTTTCCTCAAATTATGGAGTTTTTTTTTAGGCTTCTACTTCTATACTTGCCTATTCTTCTCACTCCCTGTTTTAATTTAACATAGACATGCAATGCTAGAAAATAGAATTGCTCTCTACCAGCTAAACAAGTGGGAGCCTGTGCAGTTTCTGTCTTCTTGTTGCACATGGATAAATACATTGGGCATTATAGAGACTCAGTTGTAAAAATCAACAAATGTGCTGCCTGGTTAAAATGACTAGACTCTTCTGGCTTCTTCCTTGATCTATTCTATCGTAGTTGGTTTGCATCTTGCCTAAGGTACATATTCTAAACTCTTGATATTTTCATCCTGATAGTCATACTGGTAGTCTCCCTCATGTGGTGCAATCTACAAACATTTTTATTTGGGTGCAAATAATTGTGTGCAGCTATCCTTCAAATATCAAATTATTTCTCTTGGGCTGGAATTCAAAAACAGAAAGAAATGTATGGTTTATGGGCCATTCGCAGTGGCTCATATCCATAATCCTAGCACTTTGGGAGGAAAAGGCAGGCAGATCACAAGGTCAAGAAGTTGAGACCAGCCTCGTCAATATGGCGAAACCCTGTCTCTACAAAAAATGCAAAAATTATACGGGTGTGGTGGCGCGCAACTGTAGTCCTGTAGGGAGACCCCCTGAAACCATTGCTATGGAATAAGAGATGAAATGCTCCTGATTATTGTAAATACAAAATTGCATGCAGGATTGTGTAAAGACAATGCCAGGATAGGCTGCCAGAATGAGCCAACAGCGCGTGATGGACTTCCCCTGCAGAGAGCCTATAAATGGACGTGTATTCAGGGAGGTTTCACATCACCAAGATTCCCATTCCAGAAAAGCAGATGTTCATAGCTCTGGGAATGGAATGCAACCCTTGTGGAGAGCCTATTAATGGAAACTTGAGGGGCGCCTCAAGTGGATGGAGCCCACCGCAGCTCAAGGAGGCCTGCCTGCCTCTGTAGACTCCACCTCTGGGGACAGGGCACAGCCAAACAAATGGCTGCAGAAACCACTGCACATGTAAATGTCCCTGTCTGACAGCTTTGAAGAGAGTAGTGGTTTTCCCAGCATGGAGTTTGGGATCTGAGAACGGACAGACTACCTGCTCAAGTGGGTCCCTGACTCCTGAGTAGCCTAATTGGGAGACATCTCCACTAGGGGCAGACTGACACCCCACACCTCACATGGCCGGGTATAGCTCTGCGATGAAGCTTCCAGAGGAATGATCAGACAGCAACTTTGGCTGTTCAGCAATATTCACTATTCTGCAGCTTCCACTGCTGATACCCAGGGAAAAAGGGTCTAGAGTGGACCTCACACAAATTCCAACAGACCGGTAGCTGAGGGTCCTGGCTGTCAGAAGGGAAACTAACAAAAACAGAAAGGACATCCACACCAAAACCCCATCTGTACGTCACCATCATCAAAGACCAACAGTAAATGAAACCACAAAGATGGGGAAAAAGCAGTGCAGAAATGCTGAAAATTCAAAAACTCGGAGCGCCTCTCCCCGTCCAAAGGAATGCAGCTCCTTGCCAGCAATGGAACAAAGCTGGACAGAGAATAACTTTGACAAATTGAGAGAAGAAGGCTTCAGACAATCAAACTTCTCCGAGCTAAAGGAGGAAGTACAAACCCAGCGTAAAGAAACTAGAAACCTTGAAAAAAGATTTGACGAATGGCTAACTAGAATAACCAATGTAGAGAAGTTCTTAAACAACCTGATACAAATGAAAACCATGAAACAAGAACTACGTGACAAATGCACAAGCTTCAGTAACCAACTTGATCAACTGGTAGAAAGGGTATCAGTTATTGAAGGTCAAATGAATGAAATGATGCGAGAAGAGAAGTTCAGAGAAAAAAGGGTAAAAAGAAATGAACAAAGCCTCCAGAAAATTTGGGAGTATGTGAAATGACCAAATCTACATCAGATTTCTCTACCTGAAAGGGACTAGTAGAATGGAACAAGTTGGAAAACACTCTGCAGGATATTATCCAGGAGAACTTCCCGGACCTAGGAAGGCAGATCAACATTCAAATTCAGGAAATACAGAGAATGCCACAAAGATACTTCTCGAGAAGAGCAACTCCAAGACACAAAATTGTAGATTCACTAAAGTTGAAATGAAGGAAAAAATGTTAAGGGCAGCCAGAGAGAAAGTTCGGGTTACCCACAAAAGGAAGCCATCAGACTAACAACGGATCTCTCAGCAGAAACTCTACAAGCCAGAAGAGAGTGGGGTCCAATATTCGACATTCTTAAAGAAAAGAATTTTCATCCCAGAATTTCTTATCCAGCCAAACTAAGCTTCATAAGTGAAGGAGAAATAAAATCCTTTACAGACAAGCAAATGCTGAGAGATTTTGTCACCAACAGGCCTGCCCTACAAGAGCTCCTCAAGGAAGCACTAAACATGGAAAGGAACAACCAGTACCAGTCACTGCAAAAACATGCCAAAATGTAAAGACCATCGATGCTAGGAGGAAACTGTATCAACTAATGAGCAAAATAACCAACTAACATCCCAATGAAAGGATCAAGTTCACACATAACAATATTAATCTTAAATGTAGATGAGCTAAATGGTCCAATAAAAAGACACAGACTGGAAAATTGGATAAAGAGTTAAGACCCATCAGCGTGCTGTATTCAGAAGACCTAGCTCACATGCAGAGACACACATATTTATAATCCCAAAGGATTATAAATCATGCTGCTATAAAGACACATGCACACATATATTTATTGTGGCACTATTCACAATACAAAAGACTTGGAACCAACCTAAATGTCTACCGATGACAGACTGGATAAGAAAATGTGGCACATATACACCATGGAATACTATGCAGCCATAAAACAGCATGAGTTCGTGTCCTTTGTAGGGACATGGATGCAGTTGGAAACCATCATTCTCAGCAAACTATCATAAGATTAGAATACCAAATATCGCATGTTCTTACTCTTAGGTGGGAATTGAACAATGAGATCACTTGTACACAGGAAGGGGATCATCACACACCGGGTCCTATTGTGGGGAGGGGGTGGGAGGTAGGGATAGCATTAGGAGATATACGTAATGTAAATGACGAGTTAATGGGTGCAGTACACCAATATGGCACATGTATACATATGTAACAAATCCGCACGTTGTGCACATGTACCCAGGAACTTAAAGTAGAAAAAAAAAAAAAAAGGATGAGTTCATGTCCTTTGTAGGGACATGGATGCAGCTACCCAGATAATTGAGAATAAGCTTTTCATCTGAAGATAATCAACTGCATCACCGTTGAACAGTGCTTTTTCCAAGAAAATAAATGCATGTGTTCCAAGTCCTAGGATGTGGATTTATTTTTTTTTTTTTTGAAACAGTTTCACTCATGTTGCTTTGGCTGGAGTGCAGTGTGGTGATCTCAGCTCACTGTAACCTCCAACTCCCAGGTTCAAATGATTCCCCTGCCTTCGCCTTCCAAGTAACTGGGATTACAGGTGCCCGCCACACACCCAGCTAATTTTTGCATTTTTAGTAGAAAGAGGGTTTCACCATGTTGGCAAGGTTGGTCTCGAATTCCTGACCAACGTGATTTGCCCATCTCATCTTCCCAAAGTGCTGGGATTACAGGCGTGAGCCACCGCACCCTGCCCTGATGTGGACATTTTTAAGAGGCCATTATTCTCTCTCATACAGGTCACTTTCATAAACATTACCCACAACAAAAATACGTTTTGCCTTCCTTCCGTGTCTCACTTTTCTGTCTGCACAAACCACAGTGAAACATACTAGCTCTGCTATGAAGTGGCTGCATGACCCTAGGCCCCTCATTTGACCTCCCTCAGCCTCTTTCCTCATCTGCAGTGTAAGGCTGACTCTTACTGCAACAGAAAATGACAGTGAAAGAGTAAATTAACATGTGCAAGACATTAGTCACAGAGCCTGGTACCTGATAAGCCCTCGGTAAACATTCCTTTCAGTCCTTTCCTTTCACCATCCCATTTTTCTTGCCGTCACCTATCTTCTCCTTCAACTCCTTTCTCTTCAGTAACTTTCTCAGTCTGAACTGCCAATTAAAGAAGCCACACTACCCATTCTCTCATGACTCTGATGATGTGTTCTTGTGATAGAGTCCGCTATGCACTAAAGGCAATGAGTATTATTTATATGGAGAGGTCTGTTTGCAACAAGAAATCCTTTTTATGTTGGCACAAAATGTATACACGATTTCTCTCAACTTACACATACCAGTCTCAATTCAACCTGTTATTTCATACGTGCACTTCTTTATTTTATTCCTCAGTCTTTCTCCTTACACCTTAAAAATTAGGATAGTACAAAAACAAAAATAATGATCTGGGCCGGAAGAGGGTATTCTTTTAGCAAGATGAGTGTTCTCTTTTTCAAGATGAATACTATCTGCAAGGCAACCCTGATGCCCACTTCCGGGTTTGGCTTACATCAAAGCCATTCAACTCTAGGACACATTCTTAGATTCCCAGGAGATAATGATTGTCACGGAAGCCACACCCACTTGAGCATTCCTACTGTTGGGTAAAGGAATGTTTACAAAATGTTGTGCATGAATTGCTCCTCCTAAATTCTACTCCTGGAAATTAAGCTTTCACACTAACCAGCTTTATCTCCAGCTGGCCAGCCTGGACCCTGACTGGAAAGTACCTCCACACTCTAGATGGCCAGGGTGGCACTTTTGCTTATTCCCATAATTATAATAGCTCACACACTGATGCAGCACTCACTATGCACCAGGCACTATCCTAAGAGCTTTTCATGTACCTACAGTCCTGACAAAAACTCCTAAGTGCCACATCCCCATTTTTACAGATTAAAAAAAAAAGAACTGTGGCAGAGAAGTATGTGCCCACTGTCACCTAACTCCATAATTTAACCTCATCCTCCACTTCATCTGGTAAGAGGGCACTCTAAGATTTACAAGGTCTCCTGAATGGCATCCACCTTCAGAAATGATTTTTGTCCCATTTACTTTCAGGATTTCACAGCCAGCATTTTGTTTTCTGTCTCATCCTTCACTTATGCACTTGTTCCCAAAACACTACACTCACAACTACACAGCCCTGCATAAAAGCTAGCTTTTAGAAACTACAATCTTTTTTGGAAAAAAAAAAAAGGCCAGGTTAAAAGTCTCACAAAAGGTCATTTTTTATTCTGTTGTCAACTATTTTCATGACCATTCTCTGGAGATAAACAAGTGCACTAGAAACAGAAAATGTAAAGAGAAGAAAGCAGGAAGAGGGTGAGTTTCTAGATAGACACACAGGGAAAAGATTCCAAATCCAGAAGAATTCATAAAACGCACCCAGGGAGTGTGGCTTTGAGCGATGACAGCCCCACTTGCCACGTTCCATGGCTGTTGACCTCTTACTTCCTTCTCAACCTGCCCTTCCCGGTCTTGCTTTCTTAGACCAATACAAACAACCTGGGAGCTGGGGTCAGATCAGAGCACACAGCATTGAGTGGTAGGGTTGGGAAAGGCAGAAATGGAAGAAGAGTGTTTGACTTATGAAGACCTGACTCACCTAGGTACACATCAAGTAGGGAGGCAACTGAAGTATTTAATACTTCAGTTTAAATACAACAGATTACTGAAGGGCTTTCCAGGACTCATGGTGGTTATCCAGAATGACTGACTGTGGCAAGGGTCTTGAACAATCGAGTTTTGTTGAGTCAGAGCTTGATGCTGCACCCTGGGAAAACATGAGTTTCAAAAAACCTCAGTGGCTTGTGTTCTCTCTGAAGAGGTGTCAGGAGGCTTAGTATTTATACATTTGATTAAAAGAGAGAAGGCAGGTAGGAAGAGATGGAGTGGGCAGCAAAACAATTGATCTGATATTGTCTTTCTTCTATGCCTCAAAAAATAAATGTTTTCAGAATGAGAGTTAAAATACTTCAGTTTAAGGGCTAGATTTTGATTGTTCACCTAAAGTTACAATCAGCATGTCTTTCTTTTACAAAGAAATATACATCTTGAAAGGTTTGAAGCCAAGAAAAAACAATTTGTTCAGGCAATCATCTGGAGATGCCTGAGATCTTTGGCTTTCATGTTTACCCCATTCTGTTTTTCCTTCTTCTTCTTCATTACTTTTTTTTTTTTTTTTTAAGAGACATAATCTTGCTCTGTCGCCTAAAGTGTACTCACTGCAGCCTTGAACTCCTGGACTGAAGCGGTCCTTCCACCTTAGCCTCCAAAGTGTCTGAGACTGTAGGCATGCACCACTGCACCTGGCTAATTTGATTTATTTTGTTTTGTAAAGATGTGATTTCCCTTTGTTGCTTAGGCTGGTCTTAAACTCCTGGTTTCAAGTGGTCCTCCTGCCTTGGACTCTCAGGCTGGGATTACAGGCCTGTGAAAGCACACCTGGCCCCACATTTCTTCAAAAGCTCTCAGAGGAAGCATTGTAGAAGACCCCTGTGGCTGTATATTTCATCTGATCCTACATGACTAGGAAGACTCATTCTTAAGAATTCATGTCCCATGGAAAATGGGATGAAGACAAATCAGAAAAGGGCAAAAGGAAGTCACAGTAACAATGGGACAGTATAGTCTTGGAACCATATTAAAGTTACACAACTGCTGCTTCAATTATAGTAATTTGTTTGACAAACATCGCTCTAACACTTTCACTTGTATGTTGGCTCCCCTGTAATGTCTGGAGCAGTCTATAGACTAGGTTTCCTAGAGTTTCTGAAGCATCTTCCAATTGCAATGGCAATCTGACACAATTCTCTGAATTGCAGTCTGTACCCAGTGTTCATGTGTACTTTTTGTGTAGTCTACTCATCAACAGGCATAAAGGTTGTTTATGTATATGTTGCTATGGTTTCTCCAGAAGTTTACATAAGTCATCTAGTTTCAGCTTGCAACGTTTAATCTACACATCTGACAAAAGGCTAATATCCAGAAACTACAAGAAACTTAAACACATTTACAAGAAGAAAGCAACTGCATCAAAAAGTGGGCAAAGCATATGAACAGACACTTCTCAAAATAAGACATTTATGTGACCAACAAACATATGAATAAAAGCTCATCATCACTGGTCATTAGAGAAATACAAATCAAAACCACAATGAGACATCATCTCACACCAGTTAGAGTGGTGATCATTAAAAGGTCAGGAAACAACAGATGCTGGAGAGGATGTGGAGAAATAGGAATGCTTTTACACTGTTGGTGGGAGTGTAAATTAGTTCAACCATTGTGGAAGACAGTGTAGCAATTCCTCAGGGATCTAGAACAACAAATACCATTTGACCCAGTAATCCCATTACTGGGTATATACCCAAAGGGTTATAGATCATTCTACTATAAAGACACATGCACGCATATGTTTATTGCAGCACCATTCACAATAGCAAAAACTTGGAACCAACCCAAATGCCTATCAATGAGAGACTGAATAAAGAAAATGTGGTCCATATACACCATGGAATTCGATGCAGCCATAATAAAGGATGAGTTCATGTCCTTTACAGGGACATGGATGCAGCTGGAAACCATCATTCTCAGCAAACTAACACAGGAACAGAAAACCAAACACTGCATGTTCTCACTCATAAGTGGGAGTTGAACAATGAGAACACACGGACACAGGGAGGGGAACATCATACACTGGGGTCTGTTGAGGAGTGGGGGGCTAGGGGAGGGATAGCATTAGGAGAAATACCTAATGTAGATGATGGGTTAGTGGGTGCAGCGAAACACCATGGCATGTGTATACCTATGTAACAAACCTGCAGGTTCTGCACATGTGTCCCAGAACTTAAAAGCATAATTTTAAAAAATGATACAAATATTAAAAGCAGAGTTTTAATTTATAATATACCAAAATGGAAGAAAAATGGAAGAAAATTCTGAAACCATTAGTTTTGAAAATTGTAGCCAGGAAAAAATTTAGGATTCAGTCCAAATTGTAGGGAAATAACGAAATTCAAAAAATAAATGAACACGTCTAAAATTTAACAACTGTTGTTCTGTTGTTTTCTTCCAAAGAATAATCTTCCCCCTCCTGTTTCCCATTTTTATGATATAGAAATCATATGGGACCGACGTATTTCCAAAGTAAATTTTAGTATTATACCTGGATTGTTTACATAAAGTGCAGCAAGAATGTAGATTCAAGGCCTCTAAGAATACATATATGTTATATATATATATATATTTATACATATATGTTATATATATATTTATATTAATAAATATAAGAATATATATATATTCTTTTATGTAGAATGGCATTGAAGTATATTAGCAAATCTGTACAAGTCTGCAGTAGCCTGAATTCTTGTTTCTTCAGAAGAAAGAATTCAATAAGGGTCATAAGGCAGAAGAAGAGACTGAGGCAAGTTCTACAGCAAAAGTGAAAGTTTATTTAAAAGTCTTAGAGAAGAAATTAAGGAGCGTAAAGTACACTCAAAACAGGGCCAAACCAGTGATGAGATTTCATGTGTGTGGTTTGACCTTTGACTTAGGCTTTTCTATGTTGGCATGATTCTGGGGTCTGCATCTCTTCTCCCCTGATTTTTCCCTTAAAGTGGGCTGTCTGCATGTGCAGTGGCCCACCAGCACTTAAGAAGGGAGGCTGTGTAGTATGTTTCCTGGAGTACAATTGGAAAACACAGACCAAAATAAAAACCATGTATGTCAATAAAATCGATCTCCTTATAAAATTCTGTTACAAATTTCTATCATTATTGTGTTACCTTGGCATCTATTTTTAATGTTTTTTCAACACACCCAAATTCCTTCTCTCTCTCTCTCTCTCTCTCTCTGCTTTAAGATATAAATTTACTACCTACTCTCTCTAAAACTCAGCAAGAGCTTACTCAGATAAATATTACCTTTTCCTATTTATGAAAGCACAATTTAAATGCAACTTTTTTTTTAAGTAATGAGTTTTATGGGTTCCATGCATAAAGTTTTAAAATCAAAAATCTAAAGTATTGCTGTCTCCCTCTATCTTTATGTGTACATGCATATGTTCTATGTGGTATCACATAGATGTATATGTCTGTACCTATGTTTATATATTGTTTGTACATGGTATTAAATTAATGTAAAAATAAATGAGTACTCATCATAAGTGAATAATCCAAAATGCTTTTCAACACATATGATATTAGTAATCTTCAATAATGGAAGAACACCTCAAATGAGCATGCATACCTATCTGCAGCCTCCTTAAAAGAAATTATCAGCCAAGAATTTTATATCCAGTAAAACTAAAGTTCATAAATAAAGGAAAGATAAGTCTTTTTCAGACAAACAAATGCTGAGAGAATTTGCTACTACCAAGCCAGCACTACAATAACTGCTCAAAGGAGCTCCAAATCTGGAAACAAATCCTGGAAACACATCAACATAGAACCTCTTTAAGCATGAATCTCACAAGACCTATAACACAAAAATACAATAAATAAATGAATAAAACAAAGGTATCCAGGCAACAAATAGCAGGATGAATGGAACAGTACCTCACATCTCAATACTAACATTGAATGTAAGTGGTCTAAATGCTCCACTTAAAAGTTACAGAATTGCAGAATTGATAATAATGCACCAAGCAAGTATCTGCTGCCCTCAAGAGAGTCTCCTAACCATAAAGGGTCATATAAACTTAAGGCAAAAGGGTAGAAGAAGATACCCCATGCAAATGGCCACAAAAGTGAGCAGGAGTAACTATTCTTATATCAGAGAAAACTAACTTTAAAGCAACAGCAGTTAAAAAAGACAAAAAGGGGCATTATATAACAATAAAAGGACTGGTCCAAAAGAAAAATATCACAATCCTAAATACATATGCACCTAACACTGGATCTCCCAAATTTATGTAACTATTACTACTAGAACTGGGAAATGAGATAGAGAGTAAAAAATAATAATGAGGGACTTCAGTACTCCACTGACAGCACTAGACAGGTCATCAAGACAGAAATCAAGAAAGAAACAAGGGATTTAAACTATGCCCTAGAGTCAAGAGACTTAAGAAATATTTACAGAATATTCTACCCAACAACCCAGAATATACATTCTATTCATCAGCACATGGAACTTTCTTCAAGATAGGCCATATGATAGGCCACAAAACAAGTCTCCATAAATTTAAGAAAATTATATGAAGTATTCTCTCAGACAACAGTAGAATTAAACTGGAAATCAACTCCAAAAGGAACCTTCAAAACCATGCAAACACATGGAAAATAAATAACTTGCTCCTGAATGATCACTGGGTCAAATGTGAAATCAAGATGGAAATTTAAAAACTCTTTGAACTGAACAATAGTGACACATTCTATCAAAACCTCTGGAATTCTTCCAAGAGTGTGCTAAAAGTTCGTAGCTTTAAATGCCTACATCAAAATGAGTGAAAGAGCACAAATAGATAATCTAAGGTTACATTTCTAGAAATTCAAGAAACAAGAACACACCAAACCCAAACCCAGCAGGAATAAAATAACCAAGATCAGAGCAGAACTAAATGAAGTTGAAACAAAATAATAAAAACTATAAATAAAATGTAAAGCTGGCTTTTTGGAAAAATAAATAAAATTGATAGATCATTGGCAAGATTAAACAAGAAAAGAAGAGAGAAGAGCCAAATAAGCTCATTTAGAAATGAAATGGGAGCTATTACCACCAACGCCACAGAAATACAAAAAATCATTCAAAAGTAGTATGAACACATTTATGTGCATAAACTAGATAACCTAGAGGGGATGAATAAATTCCTGGAAATGTAAAACCCTCCTAGATTAAATCAGGAAGAATTCAAAACCTTGAACAGGGCAACAAAAAGCAGCAAGATGGAAAAAACAATTTAAAAATTAACAACAAAACAAATTCCAGGACCAGACAGATTCACAGCTGAATTCTACCAGACATTCAAAGAAGAGTTGGTACCAATTCATTTGACACTATTCCACATGCTAGAAAAATATGGAATTCTCCCTAAATCATTCTATGAAGCCAGTGTCACCCTAATACCAAAACCAGAAAAGAACATAACAAAGAAAACTACAGACCAAAATCCCTGATACACACAGATGCAGAAATTCTTAACAAAAGACTAGCTAACTGAATCAGAAATATAACCCACCATGATCAAGTAGTTTTCACTTTAGGGATGCAGGAATGGTTCCACATACACGAGTCAATAAATGTGGTACACCACATAAACAGAATTTAAAAATCTCATGATCCTCTCAGTAGACACTGAAAAGGTACTCGACAACATCCAACATCGTTTTATGATTAAAACGCTCAGCAAAATTGGCACACAAACCCACAGCCAACATAATACTGAATGAGAAAAAGTTGAAAGCATCCACTCTCAGCAGGGGATCAAAACAAGGATGGCCACTCTCACCACTTTTATTCAACAGAGTACTGAAAGTCCTAGCCAAATCAATCAAACAAGGGAAATAAATAAAGGGCATCCAAATTGGTAAAGAGGAAATAAAACTGTCGCTGTGTGCTGATGATATAATCATATACCTAGAAGACCCTAAGGACTCCTCCAAAAAGCTGCTAGAACTGATAAATGAATTCAGCAAAGTTTCAGTATACAAAATTAATGTGCACAAATCAGAAGCTCTGCTACATACCAACGGTGACCAAGCAGAGAATCAAATCAAGAACTGAACCCCTTTTACTACAGCAGTTTCAAAGAAATAATAACTCAGAATATATCTAAACAAGGAGGTGAAAGACCTCAAGAAAAGCTGCAAAACACTGCTGAAAGAAATCATAGATGATGCAAAAAATGAAAATGCACTCCATGCTCATGGATGAATAGAATCATTATTGTGAAAATGACCACACTGACAAAAGCAATCTACAAATTCAATGCAATTCCCATTAAAATGCCACCATCATTCTTCACAGAACTAGAAAAAACAATTCTAAAATTCATATGGAACCAAACAAGAGCCAACATACCCAAAGTGAGACTAAGCAAAAAGAACAAATCTGGTGGTGTCACATCACCTGACTTCAAACAATTCTCTAAGTCCAGAGTCACCAAATAGCGTCGTACTGGTATAAAAATAGGCCCATAGACCAATGGAACAGAATACAGATCACAGAAATGAACCTAAATACTTACAGCTAACTTATCTTTGACAAAGCAAACCAAAACATAAAATGGGTAAAGGACACCTTATTCAACAAATGGTGCTGAAATAATTGGCAAACCGAAAGTAGAAGAATAAAACTAGATCCCCATCTTTCAACTTATACAAAAATGAACTCCAGATGAATCAAGGACTTAAATCTAAAACCTGAAATTATAAAAATTCTAGAAGATGATATTGGAAATATCCTTCTGGACATTGGCTTAGACGAAAAGTTTATGACCTAGAACCCAAAAGCAAATGCAACAAAAGCAAAAATAAATAGATGAGAATTAAATTAAAGAGCTTCTGCACAGCAAAGCAACAGACAGCGGACTAAATACATAATCCACAGAGTGAAAGAAAATCTTCACAATCTATACATCTGAAAGATAACCAATATCCAGAATCTACAAGAAACTCAAACAAATTAGCAAACAAACAATCCCATGAAAAAGTGGGCTAAGTACGTAAATAAACAATTCTCAAAGGAAGATATACAAATGCCTAACAAACATATGAAAAAATGCTCAATATCACTAATGATCAGGGAAATGCAAATGAAAACCACAATGTGATACCACCTTACTCCTGCAAGAATGTTTGTAATCCAAAAGTGAAAAAATAATAGTTGTTGGACAGGCACAGTGGCTTACACCTGTAATCCAAGGTGGCCAAGATGGGCGGATCACTTAAGGTCAGGAGTTTGACACCAGCGTGTACAACATGCTGAAACATGGTGAAACCCTGTCTCTACTAAAAATACAAAAAAATTACCTGGGTGAGGTGGCACATGCCTGTAATCTCAGCTACTCCAGAGGCCGAGGCAGAAGAACGGCTTGAACCTGGGAGGCAGAAGTTACAGTGAGCCAAGTTCATGCCACTGCACTCCAACCTGGGTGAAAGAGCAAGACTCCATCCAACTCAAAAATAAATAAATAAAAATAATAGATGTTGATGTGGAAGCGGTGGAAAGGGAACACGTCTACACCGCTGGTGGGAATGTAAACTATACATGAGTGGATTAAGAAATTGTGGTATATATATATGATTGAATACTACTCAGCCATAAAAGGAATGAATTAATGGCATTCGCAGCAACCTGGAGGAAACTGGAGACTATTATTCTAAGTGAAGTAACTCAGGAATGGAAAACCAAACACTGAATATTCTCACTCATAAGTGGGAGCTAAGCTATGAGGATGCAAAGGCATAAGAATGATAAAATAGACTGGGGGAAAAGGGTGGGAAGGGAGTGAGGGATAAAAGACTACAAATTCCGTTCAGTGTCTACTGCTCTGGTGATGGGTGCACTAAAATCTCACAAATCACCACTAGAGAATTTATGTAATTAAATACCAAATCCCCAAACCTATGGAAAGAAAATATTTAAAAATAAAATAAAACAATAAAAAATTTTAAAACATAGTTACTAAAAAATTCTTCAAAAATGTAAAAAAAACAAAAACAAAAACAAAAAAAAGTTCCTGAATGTCATATACTAGAAACTCTATTATGTTGCCTCGTAATGCGTATATTTGAGCCCATTTTCTCAGCTTCTGAGAATTTATCAGGAAGCTGCTGATCACCTGTTTCATGTGTTTTCTATATATTGTGAGACTGTATCTCCCTTTTTTTAAAAAGCAACCAATATTACTTTAGAATTAACAACCGCTTGACTTGACCATCACCTGGTGATGAACACTTGACATTTCTAGTGTGTGGAGGTGGAAGGATCTCTCCTGTCCTGCTCATGTCTGACCAGCTACCTACTGCAACACTTTCAGATTTTTTTTTTTTTTTTTTTTTTTTTTTTGGAGAAGCTCTCTCACCCAGGCTGAAATGAAGTGGTGCAACCTCAACTCACCGCAACCTCTTCCTCCTGGATTCACACCATTCTCTTCTCTCAGCCTCCCCTGTAGCTGGGCCTACAGGTGCGCACCACCATGTCTGGCTAACTTTTTGAATTTTTAACAGAGACGGGGTTTCACTGTGTTAACCAGGATGGTCTCAATCTCCAGACCTAGTGATCCGCCCGCCTCGGCCTTACAAAGTGCTGGGATTACAGGCATGAGCCACTGCACCCGGCCTCAGATTTCTTATTATCAGATTTTAGGTAGGACAAACCGCTGATATTTCTGGCTTTTGATTTTTTTTTTAACCAAAAGTATTAGTCCCCAAATGAAACTAATAAGCCTTAACGAAGATTATGGTCTAGCCAAGCATCTGTGAGGCATCTCCAAAGAGGTGAAGGAGCACCTCAAAAACTCAAAAATCACACAAATATCAAAACAAATAAGGCTGGTTCCTTCATCTGAAATTAAATACAGGATACAGCAGTAAAAGTATAAAATTTTTAACTATTCAATGACAAGGTAAAGTGGATTTTATTCTTATTTTCTCATAGGTTCTAAGGCAAGCAGTTTGAGTTAACAAAAAAAAATTAACTTTGTTTTAGGTCAGATTTTTGCTCTGTAATTTAGTTAAAAGAAAATGTAAGGCTAGCCATAACACTATTAGGTAGGTACCTTTCTTTGAAATTAAATCCTCTGATCAACCAGTTGGAATAAGAGAGCTCTAAAATATTTTTTAACTTAGAAGTCCCAATGTAAAGAATCCATCTTCTGGCCATGGACAATTAGAATTTCCAGTGACGTATTGATTCTAAGTGACTCAATCCAACAACCTCTTCAGCTAAAAACCAATCCCAGTGATCTTTTCCCCCATCACAACAAAATAAAATATGTACTCTCAGGAACAGGCTTAGGAAAGCAAAAGACTCCAGTTGCCACAGCCCTATCCAAGCAGAAAGACTTGGTATGACAAGAGTCCAAAATGGATGGGATTTCTTATGACAAGCCCTCCTGGGAGCTTAACACATTTGGAAAACAAAAGAAAAAATAAAAAACCTCAGGTTCTCAGCCATGTTAAGGCTGGTCACCTAATGTGACTCAAAAATGATTCCTCCCCCTGATGGTGGAGACCAAGAGTGAGTGCTCCGACTTGGTCACAAATCAAGTCCTCAAGGACATATGACCACTAGAGCATAATTGACATTATCGACCTCCCGAGTAGAGAGCAATCATACACCTGCAGATAATCAAAGGTTGTTCTTAAGACCACCTGAGTAAACTCCTCTACAATCCTTTGTATCTACACCTTTTAAGAGAATTCAGCTGCCTTCAGCCAAATCTTTTACTGAAGCTATGCAACCTCCCTGGCCTTCCAAGAAGGTTTGTGACTATTTCCTATAACTATCTTTATAATTTTTCCTCTAAAATCGTTTCCACCACCCTGACTGAACTCCCACATCTCCCCCTTTTCTGTTTTTTGTGTCTCTCTCAAAACAAAACAAAACAAAACAAGACAAAACGAAAAGATTTCTCTCCACTTGTTCCCAAAGCTCTATGTCTAGCTTACCTTCTTTCGGAAACCATGGGTTAGGTGATACAATTTGCATTAGGTCCCTTAATTGAGCCTGCAAAACCGAAGCTCCAGTGACTTTAAGCAGCTGTGTGAATACTTTTAGATACTGCTCCTGTTGTGCTGATAACTGTTGTCCCATGATAAAAGCCTACCCTGAACAATTCCCTCG
This sequence comes from Macaca thibetana thibetana, assembly GCF_024542745.1. Taxonomy (NCBI): domain Eukaryota; kingdom Metazoa; phylum Chordata; class Mammalia; order Primates; family Cercopithecidae; genus Macaca; species Macaca thibetana. The sequence goes on along the minus strand of NC_065596.1, from coordinate 47,523,891 downwards.
AAATTGGAGATCCCAAGCGGGCACCGATGACCTACTGACTTACTGACTACTGGCTTACCAACCGCACAGTCTTCTCCTTAGTTTTCAGAGGTTCTGTCATGATTATTTGCAGGTATACCTCAGACCTGGGCACCAACATGCCAGGTCCTCACATAGGGCACCAACCGGCAGACCCTGACCCAGCAATGGATGTCTGGTTCCAGCCGGCAGACCCTGACCCAGCAATGGATGAACAAATACACTCAGACACTAATATCCAGTGAAAGAGCAGGCTAGGTGGCCAAGTCACTCACGGATACATAGAAGGGCCCATTAAAGAGTTAACAACAGTGGCCCTGATCTGACAGTGAAATTCGCATTAATTTAGTTCAGATTAAATAACAAAGGTCTTGAGTAAACACCACTAGAAGGTAATTGACATTGCCGACCTCCCCAAAAGCAGTTCCCCCAGCATAAGATTAAATGTTGGATAGGACCCACTGAGTAAAGAAGCTATTTAGATAAACTCCTCTACATTCCTTTGTATCTATGCCCTAAGCTTTTAAGATAACTCAACTGCTTTCAACCAAACCTTTTACTGAAGGTATGCAAACCCCCAGGTTCCAAGAAGATTTGTGACGATTTCCTGTAACTATCTTTATAATTTTTCTTCTAAAATATTTACCACCACCTTGACTGAAGTCCCAAAATTGAGAAGACAGGGAAGGGCATCAGACAAGCAAGAAAAAATTAGAACAAGTTTGACCATAAGAAAGTAAAATGTTGGTCAGGTCTTTCAACACAGATCAAAAAAAAAAAAAAAAAAAAAAGGGAGATTAGGGCCATGCTATGAGGACACTGAATGGCAGCCTACGTAATGGGAACTTCATCCTACAGATAAGAGAAGTCACTGGAAAGCTTTGAGAAGGTCACAAACATGACAAACAGCATTTCCAGGAAGATTACTCTGACCAGCATTAGGCAGAAAAAGTTGGGAAATGATCTTCAACTTTGGACACTTAATAGAAATATCTAAAAGATCTATATTTCTTTTCTTTTCTTTTCATGTTTAATTTTGAAATAATTTCAGACTTTCTAAAATGTTCCAAAAATAGGCAAAGTCCTCATATGCTTTTCATTCAACTTCCCCAAATATTTACATTATAGATATGCACCTAATAATCAAAATCAATAAATGATTATTAACACTGTAAAATGAATGTCTGTACAGACCTTATCCAAATCCTCTGTATCTTCTGACTAATGTCCTTTTTCTGGACCAGGATCCAATCTCGTATCACATATTGCTCTTCATTGTACTGTTCTCTCAGTCTCCTATAATCTGGGAAAGTTAGGATTTACCTTTAAGAGCTTCACAATTTTGAAGAGTATTGGTTACTTATTTTGTAGCAGACCCTCATTTTGGACTTTTCTAATATTTTCTCATGATTAAACTCAGGTTATACAGTTTGTAGAAGAATACCACAGGGATGATGCTGCACCTTCTCCATCCATTGTATTAGAATGCCCTAATATGTTGTTATCTCTGACTACTGAAGACGTTAACTTTGATCACTGGGTTAAAGTTCCTCCACTGCAAAATGACCCTTTTCCTTGAATGCATTTTTAAACTATCAACCTCTGGGCTACACCACACATCAACCAAATCAGATAGGCTTGAGGGATGGTACAGGCATTGGTAGGCTTTAAATGCTCTACAGGTGACTGTAATCAATATCTGGAAATGCAAACATATGGCTTAGACAGTGAAGATTAGAATCCTGAAAATCAGCTAGGAGACAATTCCTAAGGCTTCTCTTTAAAAAAAAAAAAAAAAAAAAAAATCTAATTCTAAACAAAAGCAAATACATCTGGATTTTGGCATGGACATATGGTTGAGACATTGAGGAAAAATAGAAATCACCTGATGGGGAAAGAGTATGAGTAGACTGCAGTCCAATTAAAAAAAGAAAAGGCAGAATCAGGTGTGGTGACTCTCGCTTGTAATTCCAGCATTTTGGGAGTGAAAGTGGGCAGATCACTTGGGCCCAGAATTTGAGAAAAGCCTGGGATTTCACCAGCCTGGGTGAAACCCCATCTCTCCAGAAACAAACACAAAAAATTAGCTAGGCATGGGGGCACGTGCCTGTGATTCCAGCTACTCAAGAGGCTGAGACAGGAGGATCACTTGAGCTCACAAGGTTGAGGCTGCAGTCAATTATGATCTCGCCACTGCATTTCGAGCTTGGTATGACAGTGAGACACTCTCTCTCTTTAAATTAAAAAAAAATACAGTAAAAATAATGTTCTAAGGTCAGATCTAGTACAAAAACTACATCTTATTCTGTGATGTTTAGATGCTATAATTAAAATACAACATGGAGGTGTTTCCATATGAATAGCTGACAGATTGTATACTTTTTATGCAGCTGCATCATATTCTATTGTGTAGATATAAGGTAATTTGTGGTGAAAGTCTAAATTTTGCTGTTAAACAAACAATACAGTGAATAACAAAAATTTTTCCCAGTAAAGTTTGGGAGACAAAAATATATATTTTTTTAAATTTTCACATGCATTAAGAAATTTTACTCTCCAAGGTTTGTACATATTTTTATATTCCAAGAAAAGTAATGGAGGGTAATATCACCTCAGCTGCTCTCACACAAAAGTCCTGAGTGACAGGACCTTTAGGGACACAGGCACAGGGCCATATCCCTGGTGCCCACACAGGGCAGTGGCATCTGGATCCTGGGAAGCTCCAGGAAAGGTGAGGATCCCCTCTACAGGACACCCTGCTAAGGTTCAGAAAGGGGGAAAGGAAGTCAAGAGATTACAGCAGGTCTTAAACTATGGGAAAGTTCAAGTGGAGGGCACTAAGGTTCAAGGAGCAAGCTGAGGTGAGAAAGTTATAGAGACTTATGGAAGGAGAACCTAAAAAGCTCCAGGGAAGCTAGGGGAGGCATATCGGGGCTCTCCACACCTCCTCAGCATTGAACTTTGTAGTGGTCATGCTGATGGGGCTCTGTGAGCTCTAGAATGTTCAACACTATCTGGGGACTCTACCCACTCAAGGCCAGCAGGACTCCCTCCCCCAGCTCTGACAACCAGCAATGTCTCCAGACTTCGCCAAATGCTTTTCCCAATGAAAAACTTCCCCCTGGCAGAAGCATTAATCTACATTAATCTATAAAAGCAAATCACCACTAAAATTCATCACCTCTTGGTATAAGAATTACAAGTGTAAGAGGGGTAAAATGGAGGTCTTCAATATTTACTGAAATGACTTTTACTTAATCAGCAATTTGATGTCCCAGAAGGCATGTTTAGAGGTGATGCCACATGGCTCCCTGTACCTCAGAGTAGAAAAGGTGTGGGTTTTCCAAGGGTCTTAATCGTGAACTGGAAACGTCTGTAACTGTGAAAGGGAAAGACACCCACTGGGTTACATTAAAAAATTGATGTAGGGAATTCTGTATATATAGGGAGAAAAAAATACACAATGTAAACCCAAACCCCATTCTGATTCTCTCACCATCTTAGGGCCATCTTGTCTATCTATGAATGGTAGCATAGAGATTTTTGTATATTTTCAAAATTGTATACTGTTGGATCATTTTTAAAACAGGAATAAATCCCAAACTGGACCAAGTAAGTGGACACTGCTGGAGTCTCACTTTTGCCCAGGAGAGCTGACAACATCCTGCTCCCCCTGGCCTGGACACTATCTGACTCAGGGGCATAAATGTTCTCTTATTATGGAGAAACAAGATGTTTTGAACATTCTCATCATTCACCCATTCACCTCTCACACCCGTTGACCTCTCAAACCTCTTCCCCATTCCTGAATTCATTCTCAATTTACTGAGCTCCATTTCTGTCCCTCATCTATTCCAACATGTGGTGGGTCCAGGTGGTGGCTTCTGCCCATGGTTTTGTAAAAAACAAACAAAAACAAAACAAAAAACAAATAAACAAACAAAAACAATGATAAAGGCTTTCAAAATTGCTTTGCCTGAATCCTCCTTAAACAGACATTCACCTGCAGCACCATGATCATACCAGCAGAATTTGGACACGTTTTCTAGTAGTCAGATGCTTTCCAGCTCTCATTAGGAAATGTGACTCTCTCCACCCTGCATCAGGATTTCCCAGTAGGAATCAACACAGAGATACTACCTGTGTGTTCCCGAAGGAAATGGTTTCTATAAGAACATGTGAAAGCTGCAATTATAGAAAAGACCAACTAAAACATACATTATGTAGATGATTCTCACCATTCCTTTAAGAGATATATTGTAAAACATGACATTTATAATTATTCTAGAAGTATAAAGCATGCATACTGTTTTCTTAAATTAATTTTAATAAGATGGTTCCTCCCATGTGCCCAGGATGGGACCCTGAACAAAATTCTCTATCTTCAGGGGCAATGCCTGAGAGGATGACATGGACTTAGGCCTGATATGCAGCCATTTCTGTCCACCCTGCCCCTGCTTCAGGACAGTACCAGCCCAGGGCCCAAATCTCCTGCTGAAGAGCTGAGAGAGAAAATGGAATATCCAAAGCCTCTTACCTTTCTCCAGTCCACTGGAATGGGTACCAGTGCCGTCCATTTGCCCCTGAAGACACCCACCTGCTGGTCTTTGACATCTAAGAGTCAGACCTCACTGGCTTCTCTGGGTCTCAGCTGCTTTCACTCTGCTGAGCCCTACTCTTTCCCATGGGGGTCACTCCCCTTCCAGGCATGTCCTCCAGCTCCAGCTGACAGGTCAGCCAAACCAGAGCCAAGATAATGAACAAAGATTTCAATATCTAGTATGTCCAGCAGAGATCTAAACTGTATAAGAAAATAAAGAAGTAGAGATGCACACAGCTCACCTGACAACATTGTGTCCCAAAGTAATGTCTTCTGTGCCCCTCATTGAGGAGCTCACTGTACCTCATCACATGGGCAAGTGCCTCCAGGGTCTGTCAATTCCTCAACGGGAGGCAACACACATTTTAATACAGTACCTCAGCAAAGGAAGTGGTGATAATTTACCTACTTGGGATAAAGTTCCTGAAAAGATCCCTAGATTGCAAAATTCCCCTGCGAAAGATGACAGAAAAGTCTTCCGAATTGCAAAACGTTGGCCTTCTTGCTTTTAAAAAAGTACCCTTGAAATAGTCAAAACAATTTTACGAAAATAAATTGCAGAACTTGACCTTTCTTATTTGAAATTTCACAAAACATTACAAGTACTAAAAACAGAAGCTGCTGGCATAAAAATAAAAATAGGGATCAAAGGGATAGAATTGTAGTCCAGAAATAAATCCTCACCCTTATAGTTCATTGCTCTTGAATGAGGGTGTCAAGATAATTTAATGGAGGAACAATCATCCTCTCAAATAACGGTGCAGAAACAACTGGATAACCACATGCAAAACAATAACCTTAGAGAACTATTCTTCCAACCACATCAATTATCTAAAAATGGATGAATGAGTTAATTGTAAGATCTATAACCATAAAAACATCTTAGAAAAAGACATAGGGGTGAAACTTAATGACCTCAAATGTGCAATAGATTCTCAGGTGTGACCCAAATGCATGAGAAAGAAAAAGGAAAAATAGATAAATTGGGCTAAAGATGCAAACCTTTCGTGCATCAAAGATATTATCAAGAAAATAAAAAGAACAAACACAAAATGAGACATAATAGTTGCAAATCACAAAGACAATGGTTTCACGCCCAGAATATATAAAGAACTGCTACAACTCGGTAATGAAAAGGCAAACCACCAATTTATAAAAATGGTCAAAGAATGCAAATAGACATTTCTTCAAAGGAGATATACAAATCATCAACAGGGACATGAAAAGAAACTCAACCGCATTAGTCATTAGGAAAATACAAAGTCAAAGCTACAATGAGATACCACACTACACCTACAAATATGGCTACCATCCTTTTAAAATGTTAAATAACAAGTGAAAGCCTTATGTAAAATTTGGAATCCTCATACATTGCTGATGAGATTATAAAAAGGTACAGCCACTAGGAGAAACAGTTGTGCTGTTCCTCTAGAAGCCAGTCATAGAATTCTCACATGAAACAGCATCCATTCCTAGGTATATACCCAAAGAATTGAATCCAGGGACTCAAATAGGTACTCAAAGGGGAATGTTGATTGCAGGATTACTCACAAAAGATAAAATATGAAAAAAATCCAAGTGTTCATCAACACATGAATAAACAAAGATGGTGAACATGCAACAGAATGTTAATCTGCCATAAAGAGGAATGAAGCTCTGGCATCCGCTGGAAAATGCATCAACTTTGGAAACGTTATGCTAAACGATATATGTCAGAAACTAAATAACATATATATATATAACTCCATTTATATGAAACATCAAGAATAGGCAGATTCTTAGAGACAGAGTAGAAATGATCAAGGTCTAGGATGGAAAATACAGGGAGTTATTATAGCTTCAAAGATACAAAGTTTCAGTTTAAAAAGATAAAAGTTTTCTAGGAAAAATAGTGGTGATGGTAACTTAACACTGTGTATGTGGTTAATTCCACTTGAGTGCACATTTTAAAGTGGTTAAAATAGCACATTATGCACAGAACTGTGAAAAATCAATTTCTATTATTTAATTCACCCAGGCTAAGGTGTTTGTTATGGCAGCTGAAGCCCATGAAGACATCATCTGACCCAGTGTTTTCCATGAAACATATCAGTTTTTCAATCAAGTTAGCTGGAAGCTCCTCTCCCCAGAAGAACTGCAGGTCCCAAAACAAGAGCTCCAGCACGGGTTCAATGAGCACAGGTCCCACAGGGCAGCCTCGATGTCAGGCCCTGGACGGCATGTGAGGCTATAATGGTACAACCACAACGTGAAAGCATAAGTGTTTTTACTACTTACAGACACTGGGGAGCACTCGGCACACCTGGAGACCACAGATACAGAGGTCAGGGAACCCAGGCAGGGAGGAGAGAGGAGACCCGAAAGCCAATGACTTTAGTAAGTCCAGGTGTTGTCTGACAGGTTTCCAGCAGGGAGCTTTAATGGATGTGTTTAAAACAAGCAGCAAACACTGGGACCAGGAGATCATGCTGTGACTGAGAAGCAGTCACTTTAAATGTGAGGACAAATGTCAGAATATCAGTTTAAAGAAAGTAGATGGAGAGAGAGGAGCCCAGCACACCAAGCAGGAGAGATGCCTCTTAGATTTTATCGCTGGCCACCAACTGCAGTCACTTGAACCAAATACAGTATTGAAAACTGCCATGGTGAGCAAGGCCTGCCTCTGATGTGAGGCAAATAAATTTACACTTTAAAAAATGAAGGCAAAGGCAACATGATATTATGAGCATTCATGACATCCAGGGACACCAGCAGGGTGTGGTACTTTGCCCTGGAGTCAGAATCCTGGGTTCTGGTCCCTGGGAGTGAGAAAATGAAAAGGACTTGTCCCTACTCCCCTGGCATTGATCCTCCCGCCGTGCTGCTCCATCCTCTGCTCCCAAGCCCATGTGCAGTGCTCAGCCCCAGACATCACTGCCCCCAGGGTATACACAGTGCCACCTACTGCACACAAACACAAACTCACAGAAGATGATAAAAATCTGCGTTTGGAACATGCGATCGTGAAAGAGGGAGAACGGTGAACGTATAACCACAGAGACTGGGACTCACAGGGCTGGAAGGTGATGGAGCTGTAACATAGCATATGTGTGACCTCGTTTGAAACATGCAGATCCTTGTGGAATAAAACACTCAGCCTGGCCTGGGACTTCGGCCACCCACACTTCCCTTCCAGTCCACCAGAGGGCGGCAGAGTCCCTCCAGCCTGGAGCCTTCCCAGGGGATGCCGACCTCCCTCAGCAGAACTGGTAGCCAAGCAAGGTCCACCCTCACCAGGGTCACCTCGGCCCAAGTCCTCAACGTCCTCCATGCTCCCCACATGGACTCTGTCAGCTCCTCCCTGACCTGGCGGCCGCCAACCTAACACCACTCCCTCTGCAGGCAGCTCCTGCCCCACACACCTGCTCCTTCCCTGGGCTCAGTTAAAAAGACATCTCCCAGGGCAGCGCTGGTGCACGCCACACTGTGCGCTTTGCCCTCGTGACCTCCCTCCATCCTCATCAACTCTTTCTGTCACTGCTCCCTAAATGCCCGACTCTGCTCCATCTGTCCTGTTCTGTGGGGCATCCCAGGCCAAGCCTGGCACTGACACAGAACAGCGGCTGCCTGAGGGCCCACAGCCTCCCCGGGAATCAGTCAGACACTCTGTGAAACTGCCTACCCGCTCCACCCCGTGGGGGCTCAGAGCGCGTGTGATGGTCACGCACAGGCAACACATAGGATGTGGCCACCTACCTACCCGCGGCTGTCCCTTGAGAAGATACCCCCTTGAGAAGGGGGTATTATTGCTCTTTGTTCCGAGAATACAACTCACTCCCACCCGCCTTCTCAGGTGTGAGCAATGTCCCTCCACACAGGCTCTCTGGTGACTGCCTGTTCCTCCTCTACAGAGAGCATCTTGGCCAGGTCAAAACCCTCAGGACAGACCCCTGGGTATGTCAGCACATGGAGGGCTGAGCCCATCACGACCACGGAGTAAGTCGGGATGAATCTCTCCAGCTCTGAACCCCTGCTCTGTCCCAGGCTCCCCTTCCTGTATCTCAAGGAGCCATGTTCCTTGGGGTTCCTGGGTAACTCCCCACTTCCTCCTGCACCACCACGGGGAAGGTGTGGTGACCACAGGACAATCAGCTGGGCAGAGAAGAGAGGACACCAAAGATGGTCAGGAAGAAAGGAGAAACCCTGAGCCCCAGCTCAACCGCCAGTCCCCAGGGAGCAATAGAGTGACTGAGAACTGTCCTTTGACCATGGGACTTACAGCCCCCACTGAGCAACCAGCACAGGCCTCTCCTCCCAAGAGGCATGAGAGACTCACCCTGCACACCTCCAGGAAGGACAGTCTCCTCTGGGACACCCAGGTCCTGAATGTCCATCCTTGGAAGCTGCAGCCAAGCTAGACACAATTAGAGAAAGGAAGGGTCCCTGTCACCAGGCGACACACAGCTCACCCACAGCACAATGGGGTATCCCTGTGACAGGGACCTGGTACAGGTCCAGCCTCCTGCACTGAAGGGCAGAGCCAGATGAGGATGAAAGAGGGCAAAGGGCATGAATGTGCACCCGACCGAGAGCCATGGGGACAGCATAAGGCTGAGACCCAGGACTGTGCTTGTCCAACCTACAGGGTATGTGTGTGACCGTGTGTGTCTGTGAGTGTCTCTTTCTTGTGTGTGTTTGTCTTTCTGTACATAGTGTGTGCCGAGGTTTGGTGACAGAATCACTGCTGAAAAAGGCAGAGGCCTCCACAATTCCCAGGGACCTGACACACAGAGAAAAGGAAAAAGAGAAGGAGGGACAAGGAGGCAGGACTGAGAGGGGAGGGGACAGAGACGTGTCCTGGGCATAGATGCCGCCCATGAGCCTGAGAAGTGCTCCTGCCCCGGGAAGAGATTCAGCACAGAGGGAGGTAGGACAGCACAGCTGACAGCTGTGCTCAGAAAGTTTCTGGATCCCAGGCTCATCTCCACAGAGGAGAACATGCAGGCAGCACAGGCCACGGGGCCCCTCTCAGCGCCTCCCTACACACTACACATCACCTGGAAGGAGCTCCTGCTCACAGGTGAGTAGAAAAGTTCCTCGGAGAGGACAGGAGGAGGAAGCAGAATGATTGGATGGGGTTTCCTGGAGAGGATGGGGTTCTAAAAAATAAAAGTCAGCACTTTAGGAGGCTGAGGTGGGTGGATCATGAAGTCAGGAGTTCAAGACCGTCTGGTCAACAAAGTGCAGCCCTGTCTCTACTAAAAATATAAAAAATTAGCCAGGTGTGGTGGTGTGCTCCTGTAATCCCAGCTACTTGAGAGGCTGAGGCAGGAGAATTGCATGAACCCGGGAGGCAGTGGTTGCAGTGAGCGGAGATTGTGCCACTGCATGCCAGCCTGGGCAACAGTATGAGACTCTGTCTCAAAAAAAAAAAAAAAAAATAGAGGAAAGAAGGCTCTGTTGGAGCCTGGATAGGGGAAAATATAACACAGAGGAACAGGGGTCAAAACAGGAAAATCACATTGAACTGGAATTGGTAAGAGGTAGGAAAATTCAAGTGTTCTGTTTTCCTGGTTAATCATCACTGGCCACCACATTTTGAAAAATGATAATAACTATTATCAGATGACACTTCAAATGAAAATATAAGCAGGGCATTAAACACTGTCCTCAGCAAAAAACCTCAACCATTGGGTAAAGAAAATAAAAACACCCCGGGCATAGAGGGTCCTTGGAACTCTCACATCTACAGGAGTCTGCAGCCTGTCCCAGGCACAGGGGTACAACCCAGATCACAAATGTCCCTGTCCTCACGGAGCTCATGCTCTCATGGGCAGGAAGGCAGACATGCAAAGAGATCTGGAATGTGAGGTTGGGTGTTGACAAGAGCTCCGGAGGGAGCAGAGCAGGGAAAGGTCAGAAATAGAAGACCCAGGGTCTCTGAAGGAGGTGTCAGGAAAGAAGTCTAAGGATGCCCTGATGTGAGCAGGACCTGTGGGCAGTGTGGAGGGAGCCATGCAGACCTCTTGGAAGAGGATTCCAAAGAGAAAAATGCAGAGGTCAGAAGGGTTGAAGGAATGGGGGTCGTGCAGCTGACCTTGACCCAGTGGAACAGTAGGACACAAACACACAAGCACACACACAAAAAAGGGGTGTGTGTGTTTGTGTGTGTGTGTGTCTTCAAGGCTGATGATTGAAGAGATCGTCTCAGGTCCCAGGGCCCCATGTTTTCACCCCAATACATAGGTCTCAATATTGACTGATGCTCTCTCCACCTCCTAGCATCATTTTTAATCTTGTGGAACACGCCCACCACTGCCCAAGTCATGATTGAAGCTCAGCCTACCAAAGTTTCTGAGGGGAAGGATGTTCTTCTACTTGTCCGCAATTTGCCCCAGAAAGTTGCTGCCTTTGTCTGGTACAAAGGGCAAATAATGGACTTCCACCAATTCATTACAGCATATACAATAGACACTGAAAGAATTATATTTGGGTATGCATACAGTGGAAGAGAAACACTATATTCCAATGGATCCCTGCTGATCCGGAATGTCACCAAGCAGGACACAGGATCCTACACCGTAAAAATCATGAATCGAATGGAGGAGACTAAAGGAGTAACTGTACATTTCACCTTGTACCGTGAGTGATTCTACATGATCCCTGGGTGTTGGGGGGGCGGGGTCGTTTCTACTTTGCACACATAGGATTATCAGGCCTAGACTGTGCCTATGTCCCTCTCTGCATTATGTCCCATGTTGGGGTTTTGGCATTTAGTGTAGGACACACACAGAGGAGACAAACCACAACAGATCAGAATTCCTTTCCTGCCTCCAGACCCTGCAGACACTTGCTGCACAGGAAGGACAGTCTGATGGGGTGGGTGGTGCTCAGCAGGAGGAGATCAGCCTCAGACAAGCACCTCATGTCCTCTTCATAAACTTGACCCTGAGAAACACCCTGGAGAACTGAGCAGGGCTTTGCCTAAGAGGCCCCCAGAGATACTCTCAGAGAAGCTCAGCCCAAGAAGCCTCAACCCTAGACCCCGTTCCTAAGTCCTTATTCCAGATAAAGCTGAGGAGCCTGTGCCAGGCCTGGGTTGTGGCAGGGCTTACTGCCACCGGGGATTCACCAGCTGTCTGAGGACTGTGTCTCCTGGAGCTGCTCACCAGCCAGGGCTCAGCCCTCAGAGCCTCATCTGGGCAAGGACAGAGCTTTCTTCACCTGACACTCAGAGTGGAGAGGACAGAAAGACAAGCTTTGTAGACCATCAGCCAACTGCCTTGTGAGGCTTAGGACACTCCATAGAAACTCTAATGTCCCCAGAAGCAGAAACAGAAGAGAGAAAATGTACCTGGCAGCAGCTTGTCCACAGGGATCTGACCTAAAGGTGCTCTCTCATGGAAGTGAATAATAATAAATGCTGTTTGTGTGAACACCTCCACTGTGCCAAGCATTAGGTCACGTGACTGTGAAGAATTTACAATTTATTCACAGATAGCTGAAAAGCCACAGTCCATTTGCCATTTAGCTTATTTGACTGAGAGAAAACTGAGGCACAGGAAGGCACAGTCACTGAACCAGAATCACACAAACACAAAAGGCAGATCAGGGTCACATGAGGTCGGTCGGCAGTCACAGGCCAATCCTCTCCTCCACCAGAAGTGAGGGCTTATTTTTTGGCTCAAATCCTCTCTTCTTAGGCATCCAAACCTCAGAGGAAGGAGATCAAATGCTCAGCTGATTAGTCTGTTCTCCAGAACTAAATCACCTGCCTCAACCATTAGAGTCAGTGCAAAAAATGTTCAGGCCTCCCGTTCAGATCTTAACCCCTATCACTGAACCTGAAATCCTGTGTTTCCCAAAGTGTCCATGTCACTGGCATGACAGGATAAAGGAGAAGACCTTGTTTGTTTTCCCCACTCACACCCTGCAGCAGCACAGGCCCAGTGAGAGACACACCCTCAGGTGCTCTCACGTAACCAATGAAGGAATTGAATGAAAAAATGAATGATCCATAACCTCTTTAGAGACTGGATCTTGAATGCAGAATCCTAGGAATTCTAGCCACACCTGTCCCTTGTCCGTCAGAGGCTGACACCCATGTTTCATCCCTCCACTACCTCTTGTCCCTAAAGCCACCCCACCTCATGTGTAACTCAGAAGCTCTTTGGCCACTGGAGGGTTTTGAGGGCTCCCTGGTCCTGTACTGTGGAAATGGGGGTACCTGGTCCCTGGGGTCTCTGAAGTCACTGTAGCCCCCACTGTTCACTGCCGTGCTGTCTCTGCCTCTCTCTGCTTCTCTGGTCCCTCATCTTCCTCCCACTTCATTCTACCTGGCAAGCCCTGTCCTGCACAGCTTCTTCCTCCACCCCTAGCCCTTCCCCAGACACTCCCTCTAACTAGGCTGACTGTTCCCTTCCTGCTAACACTGTGGCCTGGACCACCTCCCAGGAAATAGGAAAGGCACAGAAATCACCTGGAGTTGCCACTCCTGCCAGGCTTCATCTCAAGCCAATGTCCCCAGGTCACTAAGAGAATAAGCTTCCACTGTATCCCCATTCAGGGCTGTTTCCCTTTGTGAGGCTGATCTGTGGACAAGACCGTGGGACAGGGATAGGCAGCTCCTCCATCCATTCTTATAATTCCCAAACAAGTTCTTCTGGTCTCCTGCACAAAGAAAACCAATTTATCCCGATGGTGACTTGCAGTAAAGAAAAATTTTAATGACTCCAAGTCTGCCAAACAGGAGTATGGAGGTTTATTATTACTCAAATCAGCCTCCCTAGTGGATCAGGGGTTAGAGATTTTCAAGGATAGTTTCAGGGGCACAGGACTAAAAAATGGGTACTGCTGATTATTTGGGGATGGAATCATGCGGGCGGAGGGAAATGATCTGTTTGTGCTTGAATCCACCTCTAGGTGGGGACCATGTGCCAGGCTGAGCCATTAGTCATGGGTATGGATGAGATCAGCCAGCTGCCAGAATGCAAAGAATGAGAAACATCTCAAAAGACCAATCTCAGGTTCTACAATAGTGATGTTATCTATAGCAGCAGTTAGTTACAAATTCTGTACACTCTGGCCAAATGATATTTGACCAGTAAGGGAGTATAGAAACTGTGCCTACATTTTAGCAGAATTCAATTCCCTCCAATAATCTTAGTCTCATGGTCTTTCACCAGTTTTACAAAGGCAATCCGTGGGCAAAAGAAGGGTATTAGTCTTATGGAGGAACTATTATCATTCTTGCTTCAAAGTTAAACCATAAACTACATTCCACCCATGGTTAGCCTGGCCTATGTCCAGGAATGAGTGAGGACAGCCAGCCTGAGACTAGATGCCAGATGGAGTCAGCCATGCTAGTTTGCTGTCACTGTTGTAATCTTTGCACTCACTCACCAGGGTGTCAGAGGCTGGACAGGCCTGCAGTCTCCAAAGCCCATGGGCTGATTTCACCCATTTCACTCGTAACTCCATCCTCCACTTACTATGAAGCTCATATTCTCCAGTCACTTCCTAGAGACTTCTGGTTTCCTGTCAGGCATATAACAAACTTGAAATTTCTCACTTGATTCTATCAGTAAGTAAACAGCTGAACAAACTCAAAAGTCAACAACTCGTTAAAATCCCTCAGAGATGGCCGGGCACAGTGGCTCACGCCTGTAATCCCGGCACTTTGGGAGTCTGAGGCAGGCGGATCACGAGGTCAGGAGATCGAGACCATCCTGGCAAACACGGTGAAACCTCGTCTCTACTAAAAATACAAACAAATTAGCCAGGCATGGTGGTGGGCGCCTGTAGTCCCAACTACACGGGAGGCTGAGGCAGGAGAATAGCATGAACCCAGGAGGTGTAGCTTACAGTGAGCCAATTCGTGCTAGTGCACTCCAGCCTGGGCAACAGAGCGAGACTGTCTCAGAAAAACAAAACAAAACAAAACAAAACAAAACAAAAAAACAACAAAAAGCTGTTAGAGAAATGAAGAATGCTTTTGATGCTTACTGGTAGACTGCACACAGCTGAGGAAAGAATCCCTAGCTTGAGGATGTGTCAAGAGAAACTTCTAAAACTGAAACAGGAAAGTTCAAAAAGAGTGGGGGTTGGGGGGAAAGTGGAACAACATATTCTACTTCATATTTAATATTTTGTGTTGGCAATAGCAATTTTTAAAATTTTGTAGTTGTGGGACGACTACCAAGGCTGTAACATACACGTAATGGGAATACTGGTGGTTTCGGGGACCTGTTAGAGGTGGCCAGGGGGTGCTCTCTGATGGTTTTACTGCCTGTGCCACGTACAGTTGTTTCCTCCCGATGATGCCATTTTCATAAGTTGGGGTTCTTCTTGTGGGGGACACATGAGCCATTGGCGTCTCACTTAGACTCTTTCTAATTCACAGAAACCTAAACTCTAGTTGTATTTCCTGAGGTTAAGAGAAAATGAAGAAAGCACTTCACAACCTGTTTTGGGCTCTTCTCCATTTTTCCTAACTCTGCAGAGAAATTAGAAACAGGGAATTCTTTCTATATTTACTAACATAACACTCATCACTTCTTTTAATTCTGCATCATTCCTCCCTTTATGTAATTGACACACTGACCAGTTCTGTCCTTTTAACGGCACTCTCTCTACTTAAGGACTTGCTAATTTCAAATCACCTTTGGCATCTTTCTTTGAGCATAATGTGATCCTGCTGGAATTCATCCCACACCTAAATCTTAATTGGGTATCATGAGAAATAGTACTAATAGCAATTGATCTTAGATGTTTGGACCATCAGTAAAAATTTCCACTTATGACAACATTTTAATGTGTCCTCCAAACATTTTTGGTTTTGTTACTAGAGTAAGAACATAACATAATGTCTAAACTCCTGACAACTTTTTATGGGAAAATTACAGTATTACAAATTGAGCATCCCAAAACCGGAAATTCAAAATCTGAAATGCTCCCAAATCCAACACTTCTGATCACTGATGTGATGCTAAAAAGAAGTGCTCTCTGGAGCATTTTGGATTTTAAATTTTTCAGATTTGGGATGCTAACCCAGTACATCTACTGCAAATATTCCAAAATAAGAAAAAAAAAGTTAGAACTCCAAAACACCTGGTTTTAAGCTTTCTGCATGATGAACACTTTGTCTGCATGAACTATAGGCATGAAGCTGTACAGGAGATCTCTAGATCCTCCTCATCCTGCATAACTGAAAGTGCACACCTCCGGAAAAATGCCCTATTCTCCCTAACCCAGCTCCTGGAAACCACTATTCTACTCTCCGATTCACTCTGGAATCCACTGAGATGAGATGTATAGAGTAGTCAAACTCATAGAATCAGAGAGTAGAATGTCTAATGAGAGAAAGTATCTGCAAGACTTCTTCCCAAATATTGGTCTAATAGTCACCAAACACAAATGGTCCGTGAGGGCCAGACTTCCATCATCTGTTCATGTTTGCCCTTTCCACCAGTCAGTTCTGCATTTGCAAACATCCACATGTATTTCTAGAAAGATCCACATGGTCCTCACCTGCCCTCTACAGGGGGAAGGGAACATCATGAACACAAAACAGGGAACATGGTCTTGGTCCAAATCTATCAGCTCTTGCTCTTTGTAGGTCATTCCTTGGACTGTAGGTCATTCCTTGGACTCTTTGTAGGTCATTCCTTGGACTGTGCTCTATCTTTAGAGGTCACTGGCTCAAGTCAGTCACTATGAGACAGCTGGGAAAACTGCCCCACCTTGTGGCTCCACTGCCTGATGACTGAACTGACTTCCAGGCTTGACACTGCTCTCCCCTGTGTTATTTCTACTGAAGTACCCAGTCCCAGGCCAGGCTTCCCAGTACACAAATGGTTTAAGGACAATGGGAAGTTCCATCATCCATCTCTAGGATGTCCTTGAAAGGGAAGCCGCAGAGAAAATATACCTTGGGGGGCAAAGAAAACTGAAACTAAGAAGATTCCAGCACTGCATGCTCCAGGTGAGGACCACGGGGTGGGCCAGGCAGGCAGTTAGAGAGGGAAGGACTCAGAGAGGCACCAGGGGCTGTGACTGCTGATCCTGTGTCTTTCCATGACCGAATGCTGCTGCTCAATTCACACTTGAGAAAGTCTGTGCTTCTCCCACATACAGAAGGCAGCCTCAGAGTCTCTGAGCCCTCAGATTGCCATGCATCTGTCTTGTAACACACACACCTGCCATGGGGTTTTAAGGACTTGGGTGGGCTGAGAAGTGGGAAATGCCATCTCTGATTGAAAAATTTCTTTGGAGGAATCAAAGGTACCACACAGGGCAATCTTCTCTCTGTTATCTGCACAGTGGAGACTCCCAAGCCCTACATCTCCAGCAGCAACTTAAACCCCAGGGAGGGCACGGAGACTGTGACCTTATCCTGTGATCCTGACACTCAGGATGTAAGCTACCTGTGGTGGATAAATGGTCAGAGCCTCCCTATCAGTCGCCCGTGGCAGCTGTGCGAAAACAACAGGATCCTCATGCTATATGGTGTCACAAAGGATATTGCAGGACCCTATGAATGTGAAATGAAGAACCCAGTGAGTTCCAGCCGCAGCGACCCAGTCACCCTGAATCTCCTCTGTGAGTATCTTCTGTTCCTTTGTGAGCCAGGCTGCCATCCCAAATACACATGGCCAGAGACCAGGCCTCCCAGTCCCTCTCAGGTCCAAGTACAGAGACCTTTATCCCTGGACATCAAAGCTGGCCATGACTACTAAGAGTAGGCTTAGGTTTGATCAAGAATTGGACAGAAGAGGCTGCTTCTGTCAAGGGAGGCTCAGGGTCCACAGGTTATGTTGGGAGAAATAGGTGAATGTCTCAGGCTCCAGATCAGTGAACACAGCAGGGATTTGGCTGGGACTTCAGTGTTGTGACTTAGCTCAGAGGGTCACTGTGGCCCTTCCACAGACCAGGATTTTCCCTTCCCTCTGACAACATCACCTGTGACTTTATTCTCTTTGCTCCAGATGGTCTGGATGCCCCCACCATTTCTTCTTCATACACCTATTAGCACACAGGGGAAGTCCTCAAGCTCTCCTGCCTCGCAGACTCTCACCCACTGGCAGAGCATTCTTGGCTGATTGATGGGAAGTTCCAGCAATCAGCACAAGTGTTTTTTATCTCCCAAATCACTAAAACATATACAGGGGTTTATGTCTGTTTCATCCATAACTCAGCCACTTGTGGAACAAATCTCATAATCAAGAGGATCATAGTCCCTGGCAAGTGGATCCCTGGAACTTTGGCAGCATGTTTTCCAGTGAAGTCTATCTGGCTATCAGGGAAGAGCCACTTGCCCTCTGCAAAGGGAGAGGGAAAATCAAAACCCAGGACAGGGAATATGTTTCTGCTTCAAAACCACCAGCTTTTGCCTGTCCCCTTCACTCTTTCTAGTTCATTCTTTAGACTATACAGTAACAGTGAACAATCTGAAAGGAAATTAAGAAAAGAATTTCCATTCACATTAACATCAAAAGGAACAAAATATTTTGGAATAAGTTTAACCAAAAACGTCAAAGGGTTATACCCTGAAAACTCCAAAACATTACTGAAAGAAACTAAAGACGACATCAATATATGGAAAGACATTTCATTCTCACGGATTGGAAGAATCAATATTGTTAGCAAGACAATGCTAACCAAAGTGAGCTGCAGAATCAACGCAACCACTACCAGAATCCCAGTAACACTTTTTGCAGAATTACAAAAATCTGTCCTAAATCTGACCTGACAGGCTCTTATTAATGACTGCCACAATAGAGACACTGAGAAAAAGATGCAACCGTGAAAAGGCCCAAAATTTTGATGACATAGAAAATAGCAATCTGCCTCTCTCATATCCCGAAGCCTTCAAAAATATACAAGCGCAGCATGGCCAGTATGGAATTGATCAAAAACTAATCACCAAGCTGGAAACGTGATGAGAGAAAAAAAAAGGAGGGGAGCAAGAATGTATTTGGCGTATCACCTCCCACTTTGACGTACGAATCTGATGCTGATAAGAAATGCTCACTGGAGCATTTTAGATTTTGAATCTTTCAGATTTGGGATGCTAAACCAGCAAGTATATGACAAATAGTTCAGAATGAAAAAATGTCAGAAATCCAAAACACTTTTTATCCTAAGTCTTATGCATAAGAAATACTCAGTCTGTGTGAACTATAGGCATCCAGCTCTACAGCAGATCTCTAGAACCTCCCCATCTGGCATAACTGAAACTGCACTCACATGAAAAACTTCTGATTCTCCCCACTCCCAGCTCCTGGCAACCAGCAGTCTCTTCTCAGATTCATTCTGGAATTCACTTACATGAGGTCCCTAGAGTAGTCAAACCCATGGAATCAGAGAGTAGAGTGTCCAATGAAAGAAAATATTTGCAAAAATTCTCCCCGAATTTGTCTCATATCCATCAAACACACATGGTCCATGAGGACCAGATTTCCCGCAGTTCATTCCCACTCTTTCCACCAGTCAGTTCTGCATTTGCAAATGTCCACATGTATTTCTGGAAAGATCCACATAGTCCTCACCTGCCCTCTGCAGAAGGAGAGGAAACTTAAAGGACCCAGAACAGGGAATATGATTCTGTTCCAAAGACACCAGCTCTTGCCTGTCCCCTTCACTCTTTCTAGATCATTTCTTGCACTTTGCTCTATCTTTGGAGGTCACTGGCTCAAGTAAGTCATCATGAAACACCTGTAGAAAACTGCCCCACCTTGTGCCTCCACTGCCTGGTGACTGAACTGACCTTCAGGCTTGACTCTGGTCTCCCCTGTCTTCTTTCTGCTGAAACATCCAGTCTCAGGCCAGGCTGCTCAGTATCTTCAGGGTTTCAGGACAATGGGAAGTCCCATTATTACTCATCTCTAGAATGTCCTTGGAAATGGAAGCTGCAGAGAAATCACATCTAAGGGGGCAAAGTAAGATGGAATATGGAAGGGGCCCAGCAGTTGCACATTCCAGGTAAGGAACCCAAGGTGAACCAGCCAGTCAGTTGATTAGAGAGGGACTGGGAGGGGTACCAGGGGCTGTGACTCCCACTCACGTGTCTGTCCATGACCCAACACTGCTGATCAATTCACACTTGAGAAAGTCTGTGCTTCCCTAAGACAGAGCAGGTGGCCTCACAGTCTTTGAGCCCTTAGATCATCATGCATCTGTCTTGTGACACACACACCAGCTATTGACTCAAGGACTCGGGTGGGCTGAGAGGTGGGAGATGCCAACTCTGATTGAAGGATGCCTGTGGAAGAATCAAAGCTGCCACACAGGACAAACTTCTCTCCGTTATCCACACAGCGGAGTTGCCCAAACCTTACATCACCAGCAACAACTTCAACGCCATGGAGAATAAGAATGTTGTAGCCTTAACCTGTGAACCTAAGACTCAGGGCTACACCTACTTGTGGAGGGTAAATGGCCAGAGCCTCCCGGTCAGTCCCAGGCTAAAGTAACCCGGTAAAACCAGGATCCTCATTCTACCCAATGTCACAAGAAATGACACAGGACCCTATGAATGTGAAATATGGGACCGAGTTGGTAGCATCTGCAGTGACCCAGTCACCCTGGATGCCCTTTGTATCTTTGGTTCCTCTGTGGGCCAGGACACCAGCTAAAATTCAAATGACCAGAGGCCAGGCATCTCAGTCTCTCTCAAGTCCAAATACAGACACTTTTATTTCTGGACACCCGAGCTGGCCATGACTCCCTGCCCTGGGGAAACCTGGATAGGCACTGCCTTACCAAGAATAGAAGGGGAGGGGCTGCTCTTGTCATGGGAGACTTGGGGTCTACAACCTGTGATGGCAGGAACAGGTGAATACCTCAGGCCTCATTTCAGTGAACACAGAAGTGGTTTGGCTGGGCCTTGGGGTGTGTCTTGACTCAGAGGGACACTGTGTCCCTTTAAGAGACCAGGAGCATCCCCTTCCCTCGGATGACATCACCTGTGGCTTTATTCTCTTTACTCCAGATGGTCCACAAGTCCCCAGGATTTTCTCTCCATTTAACTATTACCGTTCAGGAAATACCCTCGAATTGTCTTGCTTCGCGAACTCTAACCCACCGGCAGAGTATTCTTGGACGATTAATGGGAAGTTTCTGCAATCAGGACAGAAGCTCTCTATCCCCCAAATTACTACAAAGCATAGTGGGCTCTATGGTTGCTCTGCTCGTAACTCAGCCACTGGCAGCGAACGTTCCACATTCAAGAGGATCACAGTCGTGAGTAAGTGGATCCCTGCATCATTGTCAATAGGGTTTCAGGTGGAGTCTATCTGGCTTTCAGAGAAGTCAGGAAAATATTTTTATTCCCAGCCTGTGTCCCATGGGCAGAAGCAAATCCTAAATTCTCCTCCTGAACCCTCCCAATTTGTCTCTACAGACTCTCTTCTCCTTGTTTTTCTGTTTTCTGATGGTTGACCTTGTGTCCAGCCTGGGAAAGGTAGGGAGGGGGCTTTGTCAGCCCTGAGCCCTATGTGGTGGAAGAGGCTTCACAGGGACAAGAAGGAGAGTCCTCAAGATCAAGTTGTTTCTTGCTGTCACCAATATATCCCTGTCCGCTACGTCTTTGTTTTCTTTTACCTACTCCATGAGCTACAAGGAACATCTGAGGTTTTGAAACAAGCTCACATTTTTCCCCCAAATGAGAGGAGGAAGCCACTTGGATGAGGGAGGAGCAGCTCAGACTGCTCCCTTCTCTGCTCCGGGCTTCTCTGGTGACTGGCCCTGCCTGACTCCACCTGGGGTGAGACCAGCATGTGTGGAGAAAGAGCCCTGGTGACCTGTCCTGAATTCGGCTAAATCGAGCTGCCAGTTGAAGTGAAGCCTAGGTTGCAGGGAAATAAGAAGGGAGGGAGCCTCGGGGCAGACTCTTGAGCTGTGTCCTGGCTCTGAAGTCACCGGCTGTATGAGGCTGTGGGCACTGCATGTGGCACACAGCACAGAGGACAGTGAGTGATGCACACTTGAATAAATAGGGAGATTCACCTCTGGGGCTCTGCATGGCAGGAAAGGGGCAATGAAAAAAGTGTGTATTTATAGAGTGTAAGACTACCAGGACACTTTATATATATCTAATATAAGACTTATCATTAACTATTTCTACGTGCGCAATTTAGTGTTGTGTAACCATCACACTATCCATTTCCAGAACTTTTTCCTTTTACCATATTAAACCTCTGTACCCAATAAACAGTAACTCTCACTTCCTCTCCCCCTATCCCTTAGCACATACCATTCTACTTTCTGTCTCTATGTAACTGGCTATTCTATCTTTTATAAATGGAATTATAGAATAATTATCCTTTCGTGTCTGGCTTATTTCAGTTAGCATAATGTCTTCAATGTTCATCCACTTTGCACGATGTATTGGAATTTTATTCTTTGTTAAGGTTGAATAACATTTTGATGTATAGATATACCTCATTGGCCTACCCACTTACCTTTCAATGGACTTTTCTGTTGTTTCCTTTTTTTGGCTATTGTGAGTAATGCTTCTCTGAACATCAATGTGCAAATATTTGTTCAAATTTCCTTCCATTCTATAGGCAGTATGTCCAGAAGTGGAATTGCTGGATCGAATGGTAATTTATTGTTTAATTTTTTGAGAAACAGCTACACCACTTTTTACAGTGGCTATAACATTTCCCATTCCCATCAGTAATGCACTAGAGCTCCAATTTTTCCATCTATTTCAAAACACTTGTTTTTTTATGTTGCTGTCATTGTTGTTTATCAAAGCCATCCTAAAGTGTGTGAGGTGATGTCACATTGTGGTTTTAATTTGCATATCTCTACGTATTCATGACTCTGAGGAACTCTGCATGGGCTTATTGGATATTTTCATATATTCCTTGAAGAAAACTCTATTTTAATCCTTTGTTCATTTTTTAACTGGGTTTTTGGATGTTTGCTGTTGTTGACTTGTAGTTTTTCATGTATTCTGGAAATTAATTTCTTATCACACATAATTTGCAAATATTTTTCTCATTTCATGGGTTGCCTTTTTACTTTCTTGATAATGTTCTTCAATATATAAAAGGTTTTGATTTCTATGAAGTCCAGTATATCCATTTTATTTGTTGCCTATGCTTTTGTTGTTACAACCAAGAAATCATTGTGAAATCCAATATCATGAAGTTTTTCTCCTGTTTTCTTCTAAGAGTTGCGTAGATTTTGCTCTTACATTTAGATCTTTGATCAATTGTGGGTTAATTTTTGTATATGATGTTAGGTAAAGGTTCCACTCATTCTTGCCTTGGGATATCCAGCTTTTCCAATATCATTTGGTGAGAAGACTGTCCTTTTCCCATTGAACGATCTTGGCACACTCGATGAAAATCATTTGGCCATATATGCAAGTATTTCTTTCTGGGCTCTCTGTTCTATCTTATTAATTTCTAAGTTCTCCTTTATGCCAGTACCACACTGTATTGGTTACTGGGGCTTTGCAGTAAATGCTGACATCAGGAAGTGTGAGTCCTCCAGCCTCATTCTTCCTCTTCAATGTTGTTTGTCTCTTAGAGTCATAAGATTCAATATAAATTTTAGGACGGATTTTTCTTTTACTGCAAAAATGTCACTGAGATTCTGATAGGAATTGTATTGAATCTGCAGCTCATTTTGGGTGGCATTGTCCTCCTAACAATAGTGAGTCTTCTAATTCATGAAAACAAAATGTCTCTCGTTTTATTGATGTCAACATTAAGCAATATTTTATGGATTTCAGGTATAATCATTTCACCTCTTTGGTTAAACTTATTCCTATTTTATTATTTTTGATATTAATACAAATTAAATTTTTTTTCTTAATTTCCCTTCAGATTGTTCATGGTTAGTGAGTTGAAATACAACTGATGTTTGAATGTTGATTTTGTATTGTGCAACATTACTGAATTCATTTATTAATTCTAATAGGTTTGTTCCATCTTTAGGATTTTCTACATATAAGTTCAAGTTATCTGCGAACAGAAATAATTTTACTCCTTTCTTCCAATTTGAATGTCTTTTTAATAATTCTTGCCTAATGTTTCTGACTAGACCTTTCAATACTACATTGATTAGAAGTGTCAAAAGCAGCATCTTTGTCTTGTTCCTGTTCATATAGGGAAAGTTTTCAGTCTTTCTCCATTGAGTATGATGTTAGCATTGGGTTTCTCACATATTGCCTTTATGTTGAGGTGGTTTCCTTCCATTCTTAGTTAGAATGTTTTTATTATGAAAAAATACTGAATTTCATCAAATGCTTTTATTGATTCAATCTTATTGCTGATTATAATTCTATTCATATATTTGTGTATTTCTAAGAATTTGTCTATTTCATCTAGGTTATCCAATTTATTGGCATACAATTTTTTACAGTACTTTCATAATCATCATTTTATTAGAAATGGTAGTAATCAGTTCAATTCATTTTCTTTTTTCTTTTTCTTTTTTTTTTAAGAGAGAGAGAAAGGCTCTCACGTTGTAGGCCAGCCCTAGTTGAAATACAGTGGCGTGATTATGGCTTACTGCAGCCTCAACCTCCTGGGCTCAAGCAATTCTCTTTCTTCACCCTCCCAAGATACTAGGACTACAGATGCATGCCTCCATGCCCAGCTAATTGGTTTTTAAATATTTTGTAGAGGGGGGTCTCCCCAGGTTACCTATGCTGGTCAAAACACCGTGCCTCAAGAAATCCTCCCTTTGTGACCTTCCAAGGTGCTAGGATTAAAAGATGACCCACCATGCTCGGACTCCATTTTCATTTCTGATTTTACCAATTTTAATCTTCTCTCTTTTTTTCTTAGTTAGTCTAGTTAATGGTTGTTAATTTTGTTGATTTTACTTTGAAGAATCAACTTTGGTTTCATTAATTTCCTCTATTCTTTTTCCATTCACCATTTTATTTTTATCCACTCTAATCCATATTGTGTCCTTCAATCACTGTGCTTGGGTTTAGTTTGTTCTTCTTTCATATCCTGAGTATGAGAGAGTTTGCTTCATACCATTCTTTTAACGGTTTCATGCAGTCAATGAAACAAGATGCCACACACACATGAACCAATGTCAGCTGGTATATTACTACCAACATCATTAGCCTTGAGGTCAAATAGTTCTAGAATCAAATCTCAGATCCACCTATTACTAGCCATATGACACCAGGAGAGATTTTACACTACTCTAAGCTTGTGTCTTTTCATTGGCAAAATGGAAATAATGTCTACCTGACAGTGTTACTGTGTGAATTAAATGAGGTACAGGTAAAGTATTTAGCACAGGACCTGGCACATAGGACATGCCCCTCAACAATACCTATTTCCATATATATATAGAAAAAGAGGTACCGCATAAAACACTAGGACATGGTTACTGACTACTTGTGGGAGAGAAAGGAGAAAAGCTAAGTGCAAAGAATCAAGCCTGGTATGTTACTTTTTACCAACTGAAATGTATCCATTTTGGGATTGGACATATGAGGTAATTTATCATGGAAGATACTTGTGAGGGAATGTGGGGCAGTCGTGAAGGCAGTATGAGAGAACTCACAGACACCTATGCAAAGCTGACTCCTGTGTAAAAGAAAGAGAAAGAAGTTTTAGGTATCAATGCAGTTCTAAGAGAGTTTTTGCAAGGCTGATGGGAAATCCTCCAACCAGCCACCCATTAAAGTTAAAGAGAGCCTCAGAGAACAAGGCTTGCTTTCGTGCCCTTGCTGGGAGCCTGTGGGAAGGAAGCTTTCTGTGCAAAGGAGGAGGTGTATTTGAAATGCACTGACCTGGGCCTTCTGTCAATCAGGTCCCTGCCATGGAGACCTGGCAGAGTCTCATTCATAGCTGCCACCACAGAGACACTGAGAAAAAGATGCAAACATGAAAAGGTGAAAAGGTCTAAAGTTCTAATGACATAGAAAATAGCAATCAGCCTTTCTCACATCTGAAAGTTTTCTGAAATATCTGAGTGCAGTAGAGAATTGACAGAGGACTGATCACCAACCTAGAAACATGGTGAGAGGGGAAAAAAACTGCAAGAATATAATCATCTCCCATCAACTTTCCAACAGAAATAATGTATTCCTTGAAGAAACAGTTATAGAGTACCTCATGTTACATGCTTGTACCTGAGGCTCCCCCCCCCTCGTAAAATAACATCACCTCCATTCCTTCTTTTCTTTTCTTTCTATGACAGCTCGTTCAACAATAGGACGTCCATAATGGCGTTAGTCCAATATAGCAGCCATGATGTCATTTCTGTATTTCGGGAAGACTGACAGGTATGATGGCCTTTTCTCTTGTCCCGTTTCCTGCAGTGCTGACTGCCATGCTTGGGAGAGGGAAGAGACTTATTTGCCTGTATCTGGGACTGGATCTTCTTCTTCCTCCACCAAACTCCTGCTTCTCAGCATTAATTCTTGCAGTTCCCTTTCTCCCTGGCCTTTATGCTCCCTGTACCCCACTGTCTTTTAGACGTAATTATCTCCAGCCTCTGCTCATTTGTTTCTCAGATTTAAATGAGAAACACAATTTCACATTGTGAAACCCTCTTCATTATTTTTCACATCTCTCAATAGTGTAATTCTCTCTATTCCCATAAAGCTCAACCACTTCTCAAAGTGCTGCTTGACTTCTTGTCTCCAGACTTTGAAACCTTCCTTCCATAGGACTGCCTCATTATCTTTCTAAAATCTAGTTAATTCACTTAATCAGGAATCTCCAGGCATCTACTCTAGTTTATTTGGTAAGTTCACGTTTTTTCTATTTACTAATCCTTCTCACTTCCTTTACCTCTACTTCCTAGTATAATTTCTCCATCCTAATTAGAACTGTCTTCCTACACATCCCTGCCCCTTCACCCACATAGATATAACATTCTTAGTTCCAATGCTATGCCTAAAAACAGGATGAACTCCCCTCCACCATCTGCACTACAGACTTAACCACACCCTTCATCACAAGCAATCTCTGACCTCATGGAGAACAAAGACTTTAGGGTTAGCCTGTGAACCTGAGACTCAGAACACAACGCATGTGTAATTGAGACCTTTCCTGATGACTAATTCATGTGTTCAAAAAAGATACAGAAATGAAGAAGGCAACGTCCCTACCCCAGGTGACATAAAGCCTAAGACGGGAAATGAGACCTGAAAATAATCATGATACCAAAATAGAAAAAAAGTGAAGGCCACAGAAAGTCAGAGAAATCTGATCGGAAATATAGTTACACGTTGGAATCACTGGAAAACATTTTTAAAAGTGGATGCTCAAGCCCCACGCATTAGTTCCAGTTTAAAAGTCTGGAGAGGAACCCAGGCACTGGTAATTTTTAATTCTTCCCTGACCCTACAAACATGTAACGAGGATGGAGAACTCTTGTTGTAATAGGTAGAACTTAAAACTAAATCAATGATTTTCAGGTAGAATTACCTGAAATTACTTCTAAAGGAAGTAATGAAAAGTAATGAAAAATACTTAAAAAGGAATTATCTAAGGACCTTTTCGACGGACATAAGACTATATTTTTGGCCCTAATTATTAATGGACTACACGAAGAACTCAGTGATCCAGTTAGGAAACAGAAGCTGAATGGAAAAGCCACCTTATTTGATATGTTATAATATATACAAAGTGTGTTCAAATGAGTGATAAGTGATGCTAAACCTTCTCTAAATAATATTTATGAGAATGTTAATTATGAGTATTCTAGGTTGGGCGCGGTGGCTCACGCCTGAAATCCCAGCACCTCGGGAGGCTGAGATGGCAGATCATGAGGTCAGGAGATCGAGACCATCCTGGCTAACATGGTGAAACCCCGGCTCTACTAAATATACAAAAACAAAATTAGCCGGGCGTAGTGGCAGGCGCTTGTAGTCCCAGCTACTCCGGAGGCTGAGGCAGGAAATGGCGTGAACCTGGGAGTCAGAGCTTGCAGTGAGCAGACATCGTGAAACTGCACGCCAGCCTGGGCGACAGGGCGAGACTCCATCTCAAAAAAAATGAAAATGAAAATGAAAAAATTTTTAAAAAATAGTATTCTAAACACTATGTGAAATTTCTGGAAATCGAATATGTTATCAGTCATAGTGTCATATGCCACAGAAGTAAGTAGATTTCTATGTGAGCCGTGTCTTTACCATAATCAACCTAATAAAATCCTCGTTAGATTTTTAACCATAGTCATTTTAAATCTTTGTCATTCTCAGACAGTTGCTTTGATTCTTCCTTGAAGTATTTATAATCAGCTACAGTCCAAAATTGCTTTTTCTTTGAGGAGATATATGGAAAACATTCTGACAACGACTCTTGAATACAAGTTTTGATAACTTCAAGATCATACCACTGGACTCTCTGAGAACTTTCAAAATTTTAATGAACAGTCTGATACCTTCATGAAATTCAAGACAAAGAAGAAAAAAACCTCAGTTTTATTGCACTAAATAATCAAAACGATAATGTTTTCATAATATTTTATTTGAGAATGTGTTGATTCTTTGAATGTTTTAATCTCCAGATTTGTGAACTTTCTCTTTTAGGCTATTTATACTTTACAGCAATTTGGTAAAATATACTTTTGTAAACAAAAATTGAAATATTTGCTTTTGCTCCGAATCTGAGTGCCCCAGAATTGGGAAACTATTCATGAGTATTCACATGCTTATGGTAATAAAGTTATTTGCACAAGTTCAGTAAGAATCTACTCTCTTTAGAACAGGACACATTTGAAAACATTGGTTATGTTACCAAGGCTTTGACTGGGATGTTCTATTTGAGAATATACATAGAATAAACCCATAGGGAATGCAGGCAAAGTCTGAAGTTGGCCTTGGTTTGACTTCCTAGTCTCAAGAGGTATTTGAAAGTTTAATCTGAGAGTCTTATAAAACTTCTAGCAAAGCAAAGTTTAAAAAGATCCTCTATGGTCCCTTGCTACTCTTGCTGCACTTAGGTAAAAAATCTAGGCAAGTTCGGTGAGACTCAACCTATTTTGCAAACAAATTCATTCTACTGGGGTTATCCTTGGTGAAAATAGAGACCCCTATATAGAGACACATTATTTTGAAAAGAAAAACTGTAGTACACCTATTACCATATTCAACCACTGTTCATTATCTTTCAGTATTTATAATCCATTGGTAGACTGGACTGGACCCTGAATTCTTTTAGTTCTTCCAGTTCATTGTTCTCCAATGAAAACATTAAGAACAGGAACAGCTCTGTTCCTGAAACCGTATAAGCTAGACGTGGACAACTCAATGTAAATTTCATGGGAAAACCCTCATGTCTGAGGTGTGGGCCCTTCAGAGCTCACCAAATGTTCAACATCGTAACTTAGAGACACTTAAACTGCAAACCACGACAGCAAGTTGATGACTTTACACTGTGGACAGCTTTCCTCAAGGTGTCAGAACAAGACTATCAATCATGATAGACTCTTACCTCTCTTAATTTGTCCTTGCTTATGCCTGTCTCCTTTGCTTTCCAAAATAATGCTGTACTTAGGATTTCACAAGAAGTAGCTTCTGAGATTGAGTTAAGAGTGTCAGATATATCATGTCAAAAACACTTTTTTTTTAAAGATGGAGTTCCTCTCTTGTTGCCCACACTGGAGTGCAATGGTACAATCTTGGCTCACCTCAACCTCCGCCCCCTGGGTTCAAGTGATTCTCCTGCTTCAGCCTCTCTAGTAGCTGGGATTATAGGCATGTGCCATGACACCAGGCTAATTGTGTATTTTTAGTAGAGACGGGGTTTCTACATGTTGGTCTGGCTGGTCTCGAACTCCCGACCTCAGGTGATCCACACGCCTTGGCTTCTCAAAGTGCTGGGATTACAGGCGTGAGCCACCACACCTGGCCCACACATTTTTACATAACAAGAGATCCTTCAGTCCACCCAAAAACTGCCCTTAGCTGCATCTTTAACTCAACTTTTTCCTCAAATGTATGGAGTTTCTTTTTAGGCTTCTACTTCTATACTTGCCTATTCTTCTCACTCCCTGTTTTAATTTAACATAGACATGCAATGCTAGAAAATAGAATTGCTCTCTACCAGCTAAACAAGTGGGAGCCTGTGCAGTTTCTGACACTTCTTCTTGCACATGGATAAATACATCGGGTATTGTAGAGACTCAGTTGTAAAAATCAACAAATGTGCTGCCTGGTTAAAATGACTAGAATCTTCTGGCTTCTTCTTTGATCTATTCTATTGTAGTTGGTTTGCATCTTGCCTAAGGTGCATATTCCAAACTCTTGATATTTTCATCCTGATAGTCATACTGGTAGTCTCCCTCATGTGGTGCAATCTACAAACATTTTTATTTGTGTGCAAATATTTGTGTGCAGCCATTCTTCAAACATCAAATTGTTTCTCTTGGACTGGAATTCAAAAACTCAAGGAAATGTGTGGTTTGTGGGCCGGGCGCAGTGGCTCACATCTGTAATCCCAGCACTTTGGGAGGAAAAGGCAGGCAGATCACAAGGTCAAGAGGTCAAGACCAGCCTCGTCAATAAGGTGAAACCCTTTCTCTACTAAAAATACAAAAATTATCCGGATGTGGTGGCGCACACCTGCAGTCCTGTAGGGAGACCCCCAAAACCATTACTACGGAATGAAAGATGAAATGCTCCTGATTATTGTAAATACAAAATTGCATGCAGGATTGTGTAAAGACAATGCCAGGTTGGGCTGCCACAATGAGCCAACAGTGCGTGATGTACTTCCCCCTGCAGAAAGCCTATAAATGGCCATATAGTCAGGGAGGTTTCACATCACCAAGATTCCTATCCCAGAAAAGCAGATGGTCATGGCTCTGGGAATGGAATGCAACTCTTGTGGAGAGACTATTAATGGACACATGAGGGGCACCTGTTCATATGGATAAGATAGGGTTATAAACGCACTTATCTTGCCACGGCTCTTCTAGTTCTCTTTAGGGTTTAGGTATACTCCCTCTTGAGAATTTTTTGGTTTAACCGGTTGTCTAGCTACACGTCCTGTTTCTATTGATTGTTTGCAACCAGCTTTTCCTGCAACTGTTACTGCTGATTAATATCTTGCTAATCATAGGATATAGATAGACTGTGTTTCTGTTTTACAGCTGTGTTAGAAATTGCTGATGCCCACACTATGTTGTAAGTTCTTATCTCTGTATACTGTACTTCTGCATAGCGATGTTATGTTAAAGAATTACTTCATCCCCATGTGACCATCTCACCTCATAATCAAACGACCCTAACTCCCTCACTAACCTACCCCTGCCCTCACTAAACTTAATAATAAATGCTGGTATATCCAGTGTATTGTTGACATCACAGGACCAGAAGGCAATGACCCCACTGGACCCAGCTTTCACTATCATGTGTGCGTGTTTTATTTCTTGACCTGCCAATCCGCCTGGGAACAAAGAAAGAGACCTGTTGCATTGTGGGCTGCTGGTCAGATCCAACAATATAATCCCAGCTACTTTGGATGCTGAGGTGGGAGAATCACTTGAACCTGGAAGACAGAGGCTGCAGTGAGCTGAGATCGTGCCACTGCAATGCAGCTTGTGCCACAGAGTGAGACTCTATTAAAAAAAAAAAGAAAAGTGGGGGGGTGGCACCAACATGGCCAAATAGGAACAGCACCAGCTCCCAGATCCCAGTATGAGCAACACAGGACACGGGTGATTTCTACATTTCCAGCAGTGGTACCAGGTTCATCTCACTGGGGAATCTTGGACAGTGGGTGCAGGACAGTGAGTGCAGCCCAACAAATGAGAGTGGAAGCATGGTGAGGCATCTCCTCACTTGGGAAGTACAAGGGGGAAAGGAACTCCCTTTCCTAGCCAAGGGAAATTGTGACACACAACACCTGGAAAATCAGGTCACTCCCATCCTAGTACTGTACTTTACCAAGGGCCTTAGTAAATGGCACACCAGGAGATCATATCCCGCACCTGGCACGGAGGGTAGCATGCCCATGGAGGCTCCCTCATTGCTAGCACAGCAGTCTGAGATCTAACTGCAAGGCGGCAGGAAGGCTTGGGGAGGGGCACCTGCCATTGCTGAGGTTCAAGTAGGTAAACAAAGTGGCCAGGAAGCTTGAACTGGTTAGAGCCCACCGCAGCTCAATGAGGCCTGCCTGCCTCTGTAGACTCCACCTCTGGGGACAGGGCATAGCCAAACGAAAGGCAGCAGATACCACTGCAAATGTAAACGTCCCTGTCTGACAGCTTTGAAGAGAGTAGTGGTTCTCCCAGCATGGAGTTTGGGATGTGAGAATGGACAGACTGCCTGCTTAAGTGGGTCCCTGACTCCTGAGTAGCCTAATTGGGAGACATCTCCACTAGGGGCAGACTAACACCCCACACCTCACATGGCCGGATAAACCTCTGAGATGAAGCTTCCAGAGGAATGATCAGACAGCAACTTTGGCTGTTCAGCAATATTCACTCTTCTGCAGCTTCTGCTGCTGATACCCAGGGAAAAAGGGTCTAGAGTGGACCTCACACAAATTCCAACAGACCTGTAGTTGAGGGTCTTGACTGTTAGAAGGGAAACTAACAAAAACAAAAAGGACATCCACACCAAAACCCCATCCATCTGTATGTCACCATCATCAAAGACCAACGGTAGATAAAACCACAAAGATGGGGAAAAAGCAGTGCAGAAATGCTGAAAATTCGAAAACTCGGAGTGCCTCTCCCCCTCCAAAGGAATGCAGCTCCTTGCCAGCAATGGAACAAAGCTGGATGGAGAATGACTTTGACGAGTTGAGAGAAGAAGGCTTCAGACAATCAAACTTCTCCAAGCTAAAGGAGGAAGTACAAACCCAGCGCAAAGAAACTAGAAACTTTAGAAAAAGATTTCACGAATGGCTAACAAGAATAACCAATATAGAGAAGTCCTTAAACAATCTGAGAGAAGTGAAAACCATGAAATGAGAACTACGTGAAAAATGCACAAGCTTTGGTAACCAACTCGATCACCTGGTAGAAAGGGTATCAGTTATTGAAGGTCAAATGAATGAAATGAAGTGAGAAGAGAAGTTTAGAGAAAAAAGAGTAAAAAGAAATGAACAAAGCCTCCAGAAAATTTGGGACTATGTGAAAAGACCAAATCTACATCAGATTCCTGTACCTGAAAGTGACTAGTAAAATGGAACAAGTTGGAAAACACTCTGCAGGATATTATCCAGGAGAACTTCCCTAACCGAGCAAAGCAGACCAACATTCAAATTCAGGAAATAGAGAGAATGCCACAAAGATACTCCTCAAGAAGAGCAACTTCAAGACACATAAATGTCAGATTCAACAAAATTGAAATGAAGGAAAAAATGTTAAGGGCAGCCAAAGAGAAAGTTCGGGTTACCCACAAAAGGAAGCCATCAGACTGACAGTGGATCTCTTGGCAGAAACTCTACAAGCCAGAAGAGAGTGGGGTCCAATATTCGACATTCTTAAAGAAAAGAATTTTCATCCCAGAATTTCTTATCCAACCAAACTAAGCTTCATAAGTGAAGGAGAAATAAAATCCTTTACAGACAAGCAAATGCTGAGAGATTTTGTCACCAACAGGCCTGCCCTACAAGAGCTCCAGAAGCCCTAAACATGGAAAGGAGCAACCAGTACCAGTCACTGCAAAAACATGTCAAAATGTAAAGACCATCGATGCTAGGAGGAAACTGCATCAACTAAAGAGCAAAATAACCAGCTAACATCACAATGAAAGGATCAAGTTCACACATAACAATAGTAATCTTAAATGTTGATGGGCTATATGGTCCAATTAAAAGACACAGACTGGAAAATTGGATAAAGAGTCAAGACCCATCGGCGTGCTGTATTCAGAAGACCTAGCTCATCCTTTGGGATTACAAATATGCTGCTACAAAGACACATGCACACATATGTTTATTGCGGCACTATTCACAATAGCAAAGACTTGGAACCTACCCAAATGTCTATCGATGACAGACTGGATTAAGAAAATGTGGCACATATACACCATGGAATACTATGCAGCCATAAAACAGCATGAGTTCTTGTTCTTTGTAGGGACATGGATGCAGTTGGAAACCATCATTCTCAGCAAACTATCGTAAGATTAGAAAACCAAATACCTCATGTTCTTACTCATAGGTGGGAATTGAACAATGAGAACACTTGGACACACGACGGCGAACATCTGTTGTGGGGTGTGTGGACGGGAAGGGATAGCATTAGCAGATATACCTAATGAAAATGACGAGTTAACGGGTGCAGCACACCAACATGGCACATGTATACATATGTAACAAACCTGCACGTTGAACACATGTACCCTAGAACATAAAGTATAAAAAAAAATTTAAAAAGCCAAAGAAAATTAAAAAGAAAAGAAAAGAAATGATGGAAGCCCAAAATTACGGTTATTGAGACTAATGATAATTCTTTAAGTTTTCATCATATTCTCACCTAAGTGAGAGTACAGACACTCCAAAATAGAACCACACATGCTAGATGTTATACGCTGCCACTGAAAATTTAAGGAAGCAGATAGCTCTCAAAACAGATCATATTTTTCTGTAAAAAAAGATTCCAGTCTACCTGAGTGAGCATAATCAGGATGTCCCCTCTGCTTTAACTTTTAGCAAAAAAAGTGACCAGAAGTACTCTGATGTTAACGAATCAATTTATTTCGATGGCTTTGTTTACTGATCCGCATTTGACAAAACCCACTGTTATGTTATTGTATTGCCCAGAGGGAGTCATCACTGTATCTGTAGAGGGAGAGCTGTCCCAAATCATAAATGACAAATAAAAGCCAATTCCATATATAACTAAATTAGTTGTAATTTTGTCTTGTCACACATGTTCACAGCAAGCAATGGCCAGTGGAGTCTCTCAGGCTGTATCATTCTCACCCTGACCTTCCTGCCTCTGTCTTTCACTTACAAGGACCTTTATGATGACACTGGGCGCTACCCAGATAATCGAGAATAAGCTTTCCATCTGAAGATAATCAACTGCATCACCGTTGAACAGTGCATTTTCCAAGAAAATAAATGCATGTGTTCCAAGTCTTAGCGCGTGGAATTTTTTTTTTTTTTTTTTTAAACAGAGTTTCACTTATGTTGCCCCGGCTGCTCTGCAGTGAGGTGATCTCAGCTCACTGTAACCTCCACCTCCCAGTTTCAAATGATTCTCCTGCCTCAGCCTCCCAAGTAGCTGATATTACAGGTGCCCGCCAAAATGCCCAGCTAATTTTTGCATTTTTAGTAGAAAGAGGGTTTCACCATGTTGGCAAGGTTGGTCTCGAATTCCTGACCTCGTGATTTGCCCATCTCATCTTCCCAAAGTGCTGGGATTACAGGCGTGAGCCACCGCACCCAGCCCGGATGTGGACATTTTTAAGAGGTTATTACTCTGTCTCATACAGGTCACTTTCATAAACATTACCCGCGACAAAAATACGTTTTGCCTTCCTTCCATGTCTCACTTTTCTGTCTGCACAAACCACAGTGAAACATACTAGCTCTGCTATGAAGTGGCTGGAGGACCCTAGGCCCCTCATTTGACCTCCCTCAGCCTCTTTCCTCATCTGCAGTGTAAGGCTGACTCTTACTGCAACAGAAAATGACAGTGAAAGAGTAAATTAACATGTGTAAGACATTAGTCACAGAGCCTGGTACCTGATAAGCCCTCCGTAAACATTCCTTTCAGTCCTTTCCTTTCACCAACCCATTTTTCTTGCCCTCAACCATCTTCTTCTTTAACTCCTTTCTCTTCAGTAACTTTCTCAGTCTAACCTGCCAATTAAAGAAGCCACACTACTCATTCTCTCATGACTCTGATGGTGTGTTCTTGTGATACAGTCTGCTATCCACTCAAGGCAATGAGTATGATTTTTATGGAGAGGTCTGCTTGCAAGAAGAAATCCTTTTTATGTTCGCACAAAATATATACACGATTTCTCCTAACTTACACATACCAGTCTCAATTCAACTCTGTTATTTCATACATGCACTTCATTAGTTTATTCTTCAGTCTTTCTCCTTACACCTTAAAAATTAGGATAGTACAAAAACAAAAATAATGGTCTGGGCCGGAAGAGGATATTCCTTTAGCAAGATGAATGTTTTCTTTTTCAAGATGAATGCTATCTGCTAGGCAGCTCTGAAGTCCATTTCTGGGTTTGGTTTACATCAAAGTCATTCAACTCTAATACACATTCTTAGATTCCCAGGAGATAATGATTGTCACGGAAGCCACACCCACTCTGAGCATTCCTACTGTTGGGTAAAGGAATGTTTACAAATGTTGTGCATGAGTTACTCCTCCTAAATTCTTCTACTCCTGGAAATTAAGGTTCCCCACTAAACAGCTTTATCTCCAGCTGGCCTGCCTGACTGGAAAGTACCTCCACACTCTGGATGGCCAGGGTGGCACTTTTGCTTATTCCCATAATTATAATAGCTCACACACTGATGCAGCACTCACTATGCACCAGGCACTATCCTAAGAGCTTTTCATGTACCTACAGTCCTGACAAAAAAATCCTAAGTGCCATCATCCCCATTTTTACAGATTAAAAAAAAAAAAAACAACTGTGGCAAAGAAGTATGTGCCCACTGTCACCTAACTCCATAATTTAACCTCATCCTCCACTTCATCTGGTAAGAGGGCACTCTAAGATTTACAAGGTCTCCTGAGTGACATCTACCTTCAAAAATGATTTTTGTCCCATTTACTTTCAGGATTTGACAGCCAGCATTTTGTTTTCTGTCTCATCCTTCACTTATGCACCTGTTCCCTAACACTACTCTCACAACTGCACAGCCCTGCATAAAAGCTAGCTTTGAGAAACCTCAATCTTTTTTGGAAAAAAGAAAGGCCAGGTACCAAGTCTCACAAAAGGTCATTTTATATTCTATTGTCAACTATTTGTATGGCCATTCTCTGGACATAAACAAGTGCACTGGAAACAGAAAATGTAAAGAGAAGAAAGCAGGAGGAGGGTGAGTTTCTAGATAGACACACAGGGAAAAGATTCCAAATCCAGAAGAATTCATAAAATGCACCCAGGGAGTGTGGCTTTGAGCGACGACAGCCCCACTTGCCACGTTCCATGGCTGTTGACCTCTTACTTCCTTCTCAACCTGCCCTTCCTGGTCTTGCTTTCTTAGACCAATACAAACAACCTGGTAGCTGGGGTCAGATCAGAGCACACACCATTGAATGGCAGGGTTGGGAAAGGCAGAAATGGAAGAAGAGAGTTTGACTTATGAAGACCTGACTCACCTAGGTACACATCAAGTAGGGAGGCAACAGATTACTGAAGGGCTTTCCAGGACTCATGGTGGTTATCCACAATGACTGACTGTGGCAAGGGTCTTGAACAATCGAGTTTTGTTGAGTCAGAGCTTGATGCTGCACCCTGGGAAAACATGAGTTTCAAAAAACCTCAGTGGCTTGTGTTCTCTCTGAAGAGGTTTCAGGAGGCTTAGTATTTATACATTTGATTAAAAGAGAGAAGGCAGGTAGGAAGAGATGGAGTGGGCAGCAAAACAATTGATCTGATATTGTCTTTCTTCTGTGCCTCAAAAAATAAATGTTTTCAGAATGAGAGTTAAAATACTTCAGTTTAAGGGCTAGATTTTGATTGTTCACCTAAAGTTACAATCAGCATGTCTTTCTTTTACAAAGAAATATACATCTTGAAAGGTTTGAAGCCAAGAAAAAACAATTTGTTCAGGCAATCATCCGGAGATGCCTGAGATCTTTGACTGTCCTGTTTACCCATTCTTTTTTCCCTTCTTCTTCTTCTTCTTCTTTTTTTTTTTTTAAGAGATACAATCTTGCTCTGTCGCCTAGACTAGAGTGTACTCACTGCAGCCTTGAACTCCTGGACTGAAGCGGTCCTTCCACCTTAGCCTCCAAAGTGTCTGAGATTATAGGCATGCAGCACTGCACCTGGCTAATTTGATTTATTTTGTTTTGTAAAGATATGATTTCCCTTTGTTGCTTAGGCTGGTCTTAAACTCCTGGTTTCAAGTGGTCCTCCTGCCTTGGACTCTCAGTCTGGGATTACAGGCCTGTGAAAGCACACCTGCCCCACAATTCTTCAAAAGCTCTCAGAGAAAGCATTGTAGAAGACCTCTGAGGCTGTATGTTTCATCTGATCCTACATGACTAGGAAAGCTCATTCTTAAGAAATCATGTCCTATGGATAAGGGATGAAGACAAATCAGAAAAAGGGAAAGGGAAGT
This sequence comes from Macaca thibetana thibetana, assembly GCF_024542745.1. NCBI lineage: Eukaryota > Metazoa > Chordata > Mammalia > Primates > Cercopithecidae > Macaca > Macaca thibetana. The sequence goes on along the minus strand of NC_065596.1, from coordinate 47,486,070 downwards.
CACAGTAATAAAGGGACAGTATAGTCTTGGAACCGTATTCAAGTCACACAACTGCTGCTTCAATTAGAGTATTTGTTTGGCAAACATCACTCTAACTGTCAGTTGTATGTTGACTCACCTGTAATATCTAGAGCAGTCTATAGACTAGGTTTCCTAGAGTTTCTGAAGCATCTGCCAGTTGCAATGGCAATCTGACACAATTTTCTGAATTGCAGTCTGAACCCAGTGTTCATGTGTACCTTTTGTGTAGTCTACTCATCAGCAGGCACAAAGGTTGTTTATGTATAAATTGCTATGATTTCTCCAGAGGTTTACATAAGTCGTCTAGTTTCAGCTTGCAAGGTTTAATCTACACATCTGACAAAAGGCTAATATCCAGAATCTACAAGAAACTTAAACGAATTTACAAGAAAAAAAAAACCATCAAAAAGTGGGCGAAGTAGATGAACAGACACTTCGCAAAATAAGACGTTTATGTGACCAAAAAACATATGAAAAAAAGGTCATCATCACTGGTCATTAGAGACATGCAAATCAAAACCACAATGAGATACCATCTCACATCAGTTAGAGTGGTGATCATTAAAAGGTCAGGAAACAACAGATGCTGGAGAGGATATAGAGAAATAGGAATGCTTTTACACTGCTGGTGGGAGTGTAAATTAGTTCAACCATAGTGGAAGACAGTGTGGCGATTCCTCAAGGATCTAGAAGAAGAAATACCATTTGACCTAGTAATCCTATTACTGGGTATATATCCAAAAGATTAAAAATCATTCTACTATAGACACATGTGCACATATGTTTATTGTGACACTCTTCACAACAGCAAAGAATTGGAACCAACCGAACTGCCTATCAACGATAGACTGAATAATGAAAACGTGGTGCATATACACCATGGAATTTGATGCAGCCATAATAAAGGATGAGTTCATGTCCTTTGCAGGGACATGGATGAAGCTAGATACCATCATTCTCAGCAAACTAATACAGGAACAGAAAATCAAACATCGCATGTTCTCACTCATAAGTGGGAGTTGAACAATGAGAACATGTGGACACAGCGAGGGGAACATCATACACTGGGGCCTATTGAGGGTTGGGGGGCTAGGGGAGGGATAGCATTAGGAGAAATACCTAATGTAGATGATGGGCTAATGGGTGCAGCAAAACACAATGGCACATGTATACCTATGTAACAAACCTGCAGGTTCTGCACATGTATCCCAGAACTTAAAAGTGCAATCTTAAAAAAGATACAAATATTAAAACCAATCCCAATGATCTTTTCCCCCACCTCAACAAAATAAAATATGTACTCTCAGGAATAGGCTTAGGCAAGCAAAAGGTTCTTTTTGCCACTGACCTATCCAAGCAATAAGACTTGGGATGACAATGGGCCATGATGGATGGGACTTCTTATCACATGCCTTCCTGGGAGCTTAACACATTTGGAAAACAAAAGAAAAAATAAAAAACCCTCAGGTTCTCAGCCATGTTAAGGCTGCTCACCTAATGTGACTCAAAAATGATTCCTCCTCCTGATGGTGGAGACCAAGAGTGAGTGCTCTGACTCGGTCACAAATCAAGCCCTCAAGGACATACGACAAGATGAGAGGAAAGTTTATCCAGTACCTCCCTTTATGAACAACACTGAAGGAAAGAGATAAAGGAAAAGACTATTCCTGGGAGGAAATACATTAAGCAATCAAAATATTCATACCCCAACATCGCTAAAAAGTACACCAGAATTAATACACCATGACTAGTCCAACAGAAATCTTCTCCCATTGATCAAAATTTGGTGGAGGAAACAGTGATTTTTATCCTCCAACTGGAAAGAATGCACAGAAAGAAGCCAGGAAACTTGAGAATAATACATTTTTACCGTTTAGCTGGCAGATTATTTTTCTGCATTTCCGCATGTCCAAAACGAGGTTATGGCAGTAAACCAGGTTTTAGTGGTAATACAGGTCAAGGGAGAAAGAAAGGAAGTTCAGTGTGCAAAGCTGGTCTTGTGTCGGTAAAACCTTGCAGGTAGCAGCCCTCAGAGAAAAATCAATGCTAAATTTTTTTATCTTTACAGTATCAGATTCAGTCCATTTCTCTCAGATCCAGATAAGGGAAGACATGCCTGCATTACTTATGATTCTCTATGATGTAGATTTTTTTCCACAAAAGGCAACTGTGCAGGGCCACTTCTATTTGCTGGCCCTCTGACAGACACGTCAAAATTTGTCAAAGGAATATATCGTGGGTTAAAAATATTCTTATTTTCTTCAACTAACAGGTGTTTCTAGAGGTGGAATTGGATGTTCTGCAGTTACAGAACTTTAGCCAATTTAAAGGCCTGCTTCACCATAATATAGAGCTACTGTTAGATTTGGATTTGACCAAGTGAAAGGGTTTTGGACATTAGACAGGGTGAAGAGTTGGTCAAAGCCAAAAGAAGAATGATAAAAACCAAAAACTACAAATAGCGATTGCACTATTTACAAACTGTTGAACACTGTAAGCATAAGGAGAGGTTAGAATGAAGTCGTAATAAGCCTTATCCTGCAGCTACCAAATTCTAAAACAAAACCCTACACCAGTTCCTTAGTTGAGCAGGGAGCTAGCTGTAGTCTGCTCTCCATTGTCACAGGAGCAGGAAACTCATGTTCCTTTTAGGAAGTGAGCAAGGCTCCATGAGGACAGGAGTTCCATGAAAAAACAAAACTCAGATCTCAAAAAAAAAAAAAAAAAAAAAAATCAGAGAAAGCAGGGACCTCAAGAAAAAGTAGGATCCAATTCTCCCAAAGTCACACAATTGGTCAGAACTAAAGCTCTATAGATGGTACTTAGCATGAACAATAGAAGAAGCCCTGCAGGTCAAAGTTTGTAAACTCCATTAAGAGGACCCCTTCATGGTTGGCAAAATGTAAACTAAATTGAGTGCCTGATTCACGTTTCTGAATCAATTGAGGTTTATTGGACCAGAGCTTGAGGGCATGCCCTGGAAAAACACAAATTGTAGAAACCCTCTGTGGCTTGTTATGTCTTTGAGGAGGTTTTCAGGAGGCCTGGCATTTATATATGTTCTTAAAGGAGGGAAGACAGGTAGGAAGAGACAAGTAGGGGGAAGAATATTTGGTCTCATCTTGTCTTTATTCTGTAGATAGAAAGAAAAAGCATTATCAGTGTAAAATCTAACAGACTTTAGTTTTAGGAGCTAGACTTAGATTGCACACCTCAAGTTACAATTGATGTAACCTCGTTTTATGAGAGAATATACATCTTAAGGTGAAGATGAAAATGAAGAGGAAAAAACCTGCTATGCCCTGGGGACCTTTATGTTTGCACTTCATATAATGCTCACAATGACCCTTTAATCAGTTACTATTATCCCTCTATCCCAAAACTTAAATGAAATTGTCCCTTATCTCAGAGGCCATTAAAGGTGGAACCAGGACTCAGACTCACATATTTCTGAATCTAAAACTCATGCTTCCAGCAAAAGAAACTATCAACAGAGTGAACAGGCAACCTAAGAAATGAGAGAAAATATTTAGAAACTATGCATCTGACAAAGATCTGATATCCAGCATCTATACAAAACTTAAATAAATTTACAAGAAAAAAAACCATTAAAAAGTGGGCAAAGGACACGGAGAGACACTTTTTAAAAGAAGTTATACATGTGGCCAAGAGCACACGAAAAAGTTCAATATCACTGATCATTAGAGAAATATAAATCAAAACCACAACCAGACACCATCTCACACCAACCAGAATGGCTAGTATCAAAAAAATAAAAGATAACAAGCTGGCAAAGTTGCAGAGAAAATGGAATGCTTGTACACTGTTTGTGGCAGTGTCAATTAGTTCAACCATTGTGGAAAGCAGTGTGACAATTCCTCAAAGAGCTAAAAACAGAACTACCATTTGACCCAGCAGTCGCATTACTGGTTATATACCCAGAGGAATGTAAACCATTCTACCATAAAGACACATGCACACAAATTTTCATTGCAGCATTATTTGCTATAGAAAAGACATAGATTCAACCTAAATGCCAATCAATGGAACCTGGATTTTTTAAATGTGGTACATATACACCATGGAATGCTATGCATCCATAAAAAAAAATGAGATCTTGACTATTGCAGGAACATAAATGAAGCTAGAGGATAATATCCTTAGCAAACTAATGCAAGAACCAGAAAATGAAATATTGCATGTATAAGTTGGCACTAAATAATGAGAACACATGGACGAGATGGGAGCAACACACACCAAGACCTACTTGAGGGTGGAGGGTGGGAGGCAAAACAAGAGAAGAAAAAATAATTATTGAATATTAGGCTTAGTACCTAATTGATGATTTAATCTGTACATCAAACCCCCGTGACATGGGTTTACCTACATAACAGACCTCCACCTAACCCCTGAAACTAAAATAGGCATTAAAAAAAAAAAACACACAATGAATTTCAAACATCAACAATTTATTCTCTAATCCTTCCAATCAAAATTTTAAGATTTGTTTTGACAAGAAAACTTTTAATGAGCAGAGTAAATTAGTTTCTTTTTTCTAAAATAATAATAAAATAAAACTCATATTTCACTCTACACAGAATTCAAAGAAAGGAAAGTTGGCTGCTTCTAACAGAAATAACTATACAGATGTCAATGAAGAGACAGGGTCTGAAATGGGCCTTAAGATAAAAACAATTAAGGAGGTTGAGTGTCTGAGTCCGACCAGCAGACCCTGACCCAGCGACGGATGAGCAAATATACTCAGACACAAATATCCCGGGCTGGGCCTGGAGCCACTCATCCATACCCAGAAAGTTCCTGAAAAGAATTAGCAGCAGTGGCCCCAATCAGCCAGCTAAGTTTGCATTTATTTACTACAGATTGAATGACAAACGTCTTAAGTAAACACCACTAGAGGGTAATTGACATTACCAAACTTCTGAAGATAATCAATGGTTGTTCTTAAGACCACCTAAATAAACTCCTCTACAATCCTAAGTATCTACACCTTTTAAGAGAATTCAGCTGCCTTCAGCCAAATCTTTTTTTTTTGCATTATTATTATTATTATTATTATACTTTAAGATCTAGGGTACATGTGCATAACGTGCAGGTTTGTTACATATGTATACTTGTGCCATGTTGGTGTGCTGCACCCATCAACTCATCAGCACCCATCAACTTGTCATTTACATCAGGTATAACTCCCAATGCAATCCTTCCCCCCTCCCCCCTCCCCATGATAGGCCCCGGTGTGTGATGTTCCCGTTCCCGAGTCCAAGTGATCTCATTTTTCAGTTCCCACCTATCAGTGAGAACATGTGGTGTTTGGTTTTCTGTTCTTGCAATAGATTGCTGAGAATGATGGTTTCCAGCTGCATCCATGTCCCTACAAAGGACACAAACTCATCCTTTTTTATGGCTTCATAGTATTCCATGGTGTATATGTGCCACATTTTCTTAATCCAGTTTGTCACTGGTGGACATTTGGGTTGATTCCAAGTCTTTGCTATTGTGAATAGTGTTGCAATAAACATACGTGTGCATGTGTCTTTACAGCAGCATGATTTATAATCCTTTGGGTACATACCCAGTAATGGGATCAGCCAAATCTTTTACTGAAGCTATGCAACCTCCCTGGACTTCCAAGAATGTTTGTGACTATTTCCTATAACTATCTTTATAATTTTTCCTCTGAAATCATTTCCACCACCCTGACTGAACTCCCACATCTCCACCTTTCCCGTTTCTTGTATCTGTCTCAAACAACAACAACAAAAAAGATTTCTTCCCACTTGTTCCCAAAGCTCTACATCTAGCTTACCTTCTTTCGGGAACCATGGGTTAAGTGATACAATTTGCATTAGGTCCCTTAATTGAGCCTTCAAAACCGAGGTTCCAGTGGCTTTAAGCAGCTGTTTGAATACTTTTAGATACTGCTCCTATTGTGCTGATAACTGTTGTCCCGTGATAAAACCCTACCCTGAACAATTTCCTCGAAATTGGACATCCCAAGCAGGCACCGATGACCTACTGACTTACTCACTTATCGACTTACTGGCTTACCAACTGCACAGTCTTCTTCTTAGTTTTCAACGGTTCTGTCATGATTCTTTGCAGCTATACCTCAGACCTGGGCACCAACATGCCAGGTCCTCACATGGGGCACCAATTGTCTGGGTCCAACCGGCAGACCCTGACCCAGCAATGGAAGAACAAATACACTCAGACACAAATATCCAGTGAAAGAGCAGGCTAGGTGGCCAAGTCACTCACGGACACCTAGAAGGGTCAGGTAAAGAGTTAACAGCCTTGGCCCTGATCAGCCAGTGAAGTTTGCATTTATTTAGTACAGATTAAATGACAAAAGTCTTGAGTAAACACCACTACAAGGTAACTGACATTGCCCACCTCCCCAAGAGTAGTTCCCCCAGCATAAGATTAAATGTTGGTTTTAGGACCCCTGAGCAAACAAGATTTAGATAAACTCCTCTACATTCCTATGTATCAATGCCTTAAGCTTTTAAGATAATTCAGCTGCCTTCAGCCAAACCTTTAACTGAACCAATGCAAACCCCAGACTTCCAAGAAGGTTTGTGACTATTTCCTATAAATATCTTTATAATTTTTCTTCTAAAATATTTCCCACCACCTTGACTGAAGTCTCACAGTTGAGAAGACAGGGAAGGGCATCAGACAAGCAAGAAAAATTTGAAGAAGTTTGGCCATAAGAAAGTAAAATATTGGTCTGGTCTTTCAACACAGATAAAAAAAAAAAAAAAAAAAAAGAGAGAGATTAGGGCCATGCTATGAGGACACTGAATGTCAGCTTATGTAATGGGAACTTCATCTCACAGATAAGAGAAGTCACTGGAAAGCTTTGAGAAGGTCACAAACATGACAAACAGCATTTCCAGGAAGATTACTCTGACCAGTATTAGACAAGAGAAGTTGGGAAATGATCTTCAACTTTGGAAACTTAATAGAAATACCTAAAAGATCTATATTTCTTTTCTTTCCTTTTCATGTTTAATTTTGAAATAATTTCAGACTTTCTAAAGTGTTCCAAAAATATGCAAAGTCCTCATACGCTTTTCATTCAACTTCCCCAAATATTAACGTTATAGATATGCACCTAATAATCAAAATAAATAAATGATTATTAACACTGTAAAATGAATGCCTGTACAGACCTTATCCAAATCCTATCTATGTTCTGACTAACGTCTTTTTCTGGACCAGGAGCCAATCTAGTATCACATATTGCTCTTCATTGTAATGTTCTCTCAGTCTCCTTTAATATGGGAAAGTTAGGATTTACCTTTAAGAGCTTCACATTTTTGAAGAGTATTGGTTACTTATTTTGTAGCAGGACCCTCAGTTTGGACTTTTCTAATATTTTCTCACCATTAAACTCAGGTTATACAGTTTGTACAAGAATACCACAGGGATGATGCTGCACCTTCTCCATCCATTACATTAGAATGCCCTAGATATCTTTATCGCTGATTACTGGGGATGTTAACTTTGATCACTGGGCTAAAGTTCCTCCACTGCAAAATAACCCTTTTCCTTGAAAGCATTTTTAAACAACCAATCCCTGGGATACACCACACATCAGCCAAATCAGATACACTTGAGGGATGGTTCCGACATTGGTAGGCTTTAAATGCCCTACAAGTGACTGCAATCAATATCTGGAAATGCAAACCTATGGCTTGGACAGTGAAGATTAGAATCCTGAAAATCAGCTAGGAGACAATTCGTAAGCCTTCCTCTTAAAAAAAAATCTAATTCTAAACAAAGGCAAATACACCTGGATTTTGGCATGGACCTATGGTAGAGAAATTGAGGAAAAATAGAAATCACCTGATGGGGAATGAGATGAGTGAGTAGACTGCAGTCCAATTTGAAAAAAAAAAAAAAAAAAGGCAGAATCAAGTGAGGTGACACTTGATTGTAATTCCAGCATTTTGGGAGTGAAAGTGGGTAGATCCCTTGAGCCCAGAAGTTTGAAAAAAGCCTGGGATTTCACCAGCCTGGGTGAAACCCCATCTCTACAGAAACAAACACAAAAAATTAGCTAGGCATGGGGGCACGTGCCTGTGATTCCAGCTACTCAGGAGGCTGAGGCAGGAGGATCTCTTGAGCTCACAAGGTTGAGGCTGCAGTCAATTATGATCTCGCCACTGCACTTCAGCCTGGGTATGAGAGTGAGACACTCGCTCTTTAAATTAAACAAACAAACAAACAAAAAAAAACAGTAAAAATAATGTTCTAAGGTCAGATCTAGTACAAAAACTACATCTTATTCTGTGATGTTTAGATGCTATAATTAAATTAGAACATGGAGGTGTTTCCGTATGAATAGCTGACAGATTGTATACTTTTTATGCAGCTGTATCATATTCTATTGTGTAGATATAAGGTAATCTGTTGAATTATCATCGTGCTGATGAAAGTCTAGGTTGTTCCGAATATTTTGTTGTTAAACAACAATACAGTGAATAACCCTGATTAGGTGTCATTTTTTATGACTGGGACTGTGATAAATTTTTCCCAGTAAAGTTTAGGAGGCAAAAATATGTATTTTTTAAATTTTGACATGCATTAAGAAATTTTACTCTACAAGGTTTGTACATATTTTTATGTTCCAAGAAAAGTAGGGGAGGGTAATATCACCTCAGCTGCTCTCACACAAAAGTCCTGAGTGACAGGACCTTTAGGGACAGAGGCACACGGCCTTATCCCTAGTGTCCACACAAGGCAGGGGCATCCGGATCCTGGGAAGCTCCAGGAAAGGTGAGGATCCCCTCTAGAGGACACCCTGCTAAGGATCAGAAAGGGGCCAAGGAACTCGAGAGATTATAGCAGGTCTTAAATTAAGGGAAAGTTCAAGCGGAGGGCACTAAGGTTCAAGGAGCAAGCTGAGGTGAGAAAGTGGAAGAGACTGATGGAAGGAGAAGGTAAAAAGCTCCAGGGAAGCTAGGGGAGGCACATCAGGGCTCTCCACTCCTCCTCAACATTGAACTTTGTAGTGGTCACGCTGGTGGGGCTCTGTGAGCTCTAGAATGTTCAGCACTATCTGGGGACTCTTGCTGCTCAAGGCCAGCAGGACTCCCTCCCCTAGCTCTGACAACCAGCAATGTCTCCAGACTTTGCCAAATGCTTTTCCAAATGAAAAATTTGCCCCTGGCAGAAGCATTTATCTACACTAATCTGTAAAAGCAAATCACCACTAAAATCCATCACCTCTTGGTGGAAGAATTACAAGTGTGAGAGGGGTAAAATGGAGGTCTTCAATATCTATTGAAATGACTTTTACTTAATCAGCAATTTGATGTCCCAGAAGGCATGTTTAGAGGTGATGCCACATGGCTGCCTGTACCTCACAGAAGAAAAGGTGTGGGTTTTCCAAGGGCCTGTAACCGTGAACTGGAAATGTCTGGAACTGTGAAAGGGAATGACACACACTGGGTTATGTTAAAAAATTGATGTAGGGAATTCTGTAGATATTGGGAGAAAAAAATACACAATGTACACCCAAACCCCATTCTGATTCTCTCACCATCTTAGGGCCATCTTGTCTATCTATGAATGGTAGCATAGGGATTTTTGTATATTTTTAAAATTGTATACTGTTGGATCATTTTTAAAACAGGAATAAATCCCAAACTGGACCAAGTAACTGGACACTGCTGGAGTCTCACTTTTGACCAGGAGAGCTGACAACATTCTGCTCCCCCTGACCTGGACACTGTCTGACTCTGGGGCCTAAATGCTCTCTTATTATGGAGAAAGAAGATGTTTTGAACATTCTCATCATTCACCCATTCACCTCTCACACCCGTTGACCTCTCAAACCTCTTCCCCACACCTGGATTTCATTCTCAATTTACTGAGCTCCATTTCTGTCTCTCATCTATTCCAACGTGTGGTGGGTCCAGGTGGTGGCTTCTGCCCATGGTTTTGTAAAAAACAAACAAACAAAACAAACAAACAAAAAATAATAAAAAAAACTTTCAAAATTGCTTTGCCTGACACTTCCTTAAACTGACCTCCCCCTCAGCACCATGATCATAGCAGCAGACTTCGGACACTTTTTCTGGTAGTCAGATGCTTTCCATCTCTTATAAGGAAAAGTGACTCTCTCCACCCTGCATAAAGATTTCCTAGTAGAAATGAACACAGAGATTTTGTTTGTGTGTTCCCAAAGGAAATGACTTCTATAAGAGCATGTGAAAGCTGCAACTGTAGAAAAGACCACGTAAAACCTACATTATGTAGATGATTCTCACCATTCCTTTAAGAGATACATTGTAAAACATGAGATTTATAATTATTCTAGAAGTATAAAGCATGCATACTGTTTTCTTAAATTAATTTTCATAAGGTTTTTCCTCCCATGTGCCCAGGCTGGGCCTCTGAACAAAATTCTCCATCTTCAGTGGCAATGCCTAAGGGGATGACATGGACTTAGGCCTGATATGCAGCTATTCCTGTCCAACCTGTCCCTGCTGCAGGACAGTGCCAGCCCAGGGCCCAAATCTCCTGCTGAAGAGCTGAGAGAGAAAATGGAATATCCAAAGCCTCTTACCTTTCTCCAGGCCACTGGAATGGGTACCAGTGCAGTTCATTTGCCCCTGAGGACACCCACCTGCTGGTCTTTGGCTTCTAAGAGTCAGACCTCACTGGCTTCTCTGGGTCTCAGCTGCTTTCACTCTACTGAGCCCTGCTCTTTCCCATGGGGGTCACTCGCCTGCCACGCATGTCCTCCAGCTCCAGCTGACAGGTCAACCAAACCAGAGCCAAGAGAATGAGCAAAGATTTCACTATCTAGTGTGTCCAGCAGAGATCTAAACTGTACCAAAAAATAAAAAAGTAAAGAGGCACACAGCTCCCCTGACAACATTGTATCCCAAAGCAATGTCTTCTGTGCCCCTCATTAAGGAGCTCACTGTCTCTCACCACATAGGCAAGTGCTTCCAGGGTCTCTCAATTCCTCAACGGGAGGCAACACACATTTTAACCCAGTACCTCAGCAAAGGAAGTGGTGATAATTTACCTACTTGTGATAAAGTTCCTGAAAAGATCCCTAGACTGCAAAATTCGCCTCTGAAAGATGACAGAAAAGGCTTTCCAATTGTAAAACACTGGCCTCCTTGCTTTTAAAAGTACCCCTGAAAGAGCCAAAACAATTTTGCCAAAATAAATTGTAGAACTTGAACTTTCTCATTTGAAATCTCACAAAACGTTACAAGTACTAAAAACAGAAGCTGCTGGCATAAGAATACAAATAGGGACCAAAGGGATAGAATTGAGACTCCAGAAATAAACATTCACCCTTATAGTTCATTTCTCTTGAATAAGGGTGTCAAGATAATTTAATGGAGGAACAATCATCCTCACAAATAACGGTGCAGAAACAACTAGGTAACAACATGCAAAACAATAAACTTAGAGAACTATACTTCCAACCATATCAAACAATTATCTAAAAATGGATGAGTGAGTTAATTATAAGATCTATAACCACAAAAACATTCTAGAAAACGACATAGGGGTTAAACTTAATGACCTCAAACGTGCAATCGATTCTGAGGTGTGACCCAAATGTATGAGAAAGAAAAAGGAAAAAGAGATAAATTGGGCTAAAGATGCAAGCCATTTGTGCATCAAACGATATTATCAAGATAATAAAAAGACCAAACACAGAATGAGACATAACAGTTGTAAATCATATAGACAATGGTTTCATGCCCAGAATATATAAAGAACTGCTACATCTCAATAACAAAGAGACAAACCACCCAATTTATATAAATGGGCAAAGGATGCAAATAGACATTTCTTCAAAGAAGATGTGCAAATCATCAAGAGGGACATGGAAAGAAACTCAACATCATTAGTCATTAGGAAAATACAAAGTCAAAGCCACTATGGGATCCCACACTAAACCTACAAATATGGCTACCATTCTTTTCAAATGCTAAATGACAAGTGAAAGCCTTATATAGAATTTGGAATCCTCATACATTGCTGGTGAGAATATAAAAATGTGCAGCCATTAGGAGAAACAGTTGTGCTGTTCCTCAAGAAGCTAATCATAGAATTCTCATGTGAAACAGCATCCATTCCTAGGTATATACCCAAAGAATTGAATCCAGGGACTCATATAGGTACACGCATGGGAATGTTGATTGCAGCATTAGTCACAAAAGATAAACTATGAAAACAATCCAAGTGTTCATCAGCACATGAATAAACAAATGAGGTCACACGTACAACAGAATGTTAATCTGCCATAAAGAGGAATGAAGCTCTGACATCCACTGGAAGATGCATGGACTTTGGAAACATTATGCTAAGTGAAATATGTCAGAAACTAAATAACATATATATAAAAAATTCCATTTATACGAAACATCAAGAATAGGCAAATTCACAGAGAGTAGAGATGATTAAGGTTTAGGGTGGAAAATACAGGGAGTTACTATAGCTTCAAAGATAAAAAATTTCAGTTTAAAATGATAAAAATTTTCTAGGAAAAATAGTGGTGATGGTAACTTAACACTGTGTGTGTGGTTAATTCCACTTATTGCACATTTTAAAGTCGTTAAAATAGCATATTATTCACAGAACTGTGAAACATCGATTTCTATTATTTAATTGACCCAGGCTAAGGTGTTTGTTATGGCAGCTAAAGCCCATGAATACATCATCTGACCCAGTTTGTCCATGAAACCTGACACTTTTTCAATCAAGTTAGCTGGAAGTTCCTCTCCCCAGAACTGCAGGTCCCAAAACAAGAGCTCCAGCAGGGGTTCAATGAGGACAGATCCCATAGGGCAGCCTCGATGTCAGGCCCTGGATGGCATGCGAGGCTATAGTGATACAACCACAACGTGAAAGTGTAAGTGTTTTTACTACTTACAGACACTGGGGAGCACTCGGCACACCTGGAGACCACAGATACAGAGGTCAGCAAGCCCAGGCAGCAGGAGAGAAGAGAACGGTAAGCCAATGTCTTTAGTAAGTCCAGGTGTTATCTGACAGGTTTCCAGCAGGGAGTTTTAACGGATGAGTTTAAAGCAAGCAGCAAACACTGGGACCAGGAGATCACGCTGTGATTGAGAAGTGGTCACTTTAAATGTAAGGGCAAATGTCAGAATATCAGTTTAAAGAAAGCAGATGGAGAGAGAGGAGCCCAGCACACCAAGCAGGAGAGATGCCTCTTAGATTTTATCGCTGGCCACCAACTGCAGCCACTTGAACCAGATACAGTATTGAAATCTGCCATGGTGAGCAAGGCCTGCCTCTGATGTGAGGTAAATAAATTTACACCTTAAAAAACGAATGCCAAGGCAACATGACACTATGAGCACTCATGACATCCAGGGACACCAGCAGGGTGTGGTACTGTGCCCTGGAGTCAGAATCCTGGGTTCTGGTCCCTGGAAGTGAGAAAATGAAAAGGACTTGTCCCTACTCCCCTGGCATTGATCCTCCCACCCTGCTGCTCTGTCTTCTGCTCCCAAGCCCATGTGCAGTGCTCAGCCCCAGACATCACTGACCCCAGGGTATACACAGTGCCGCCTACTGCACACAAACACAAACTCACTGAAGGTGACAAAAATCTGCGTTTGGGACACCCGATCGTGAAAGAGGGAGAACAGTGAACGTAGAGCCACAGAGATGGGACTCACGGGGCTGGAAGGTGATGGAGCTGTAACATAGCATATGTGTGACCTCTTTGAAACGTGCAGATCCTTGTGGAATAAAACATGCAGCCTGGCCTGGGACTTCGGCCACCCACACTTCCCTTCCAGTCCACCAGAGGGCGGCAGAGTCCCTCCAGCCTGGAGCCTTCCCAGGGGATTCCGACCTCCCTCAGCAGAACCGGTAGCCAAGCAGGGTCCACCCTCACCAGGGTCACCTCGGCCCAAGTCCTCAACGTCCTCCATGCTCCCCACACGGACTCTGTCAGCTCCTCCCTGACCTGGCGTCCGCCAACCTAACACCACTCCCTCTGCAGGCAGCTCCAGCCGCACACACCTGCTCCTTCCCTGGGCTCAGTTAAAAAGACATCTCCCAGGGCAGCGCTGGTGCACGCGAAGCCACACTGCGCACTTTGCCCTCGTGACCTCCCTCCATCCTCATCAACTCTTCCTGTCACTGTTCCCTAAATGCCCGACTCTGCTCCATCTGTCCTGTTCTGTGGGGCATCCTAGGCCAAGCCTAACGCTGACACAGAACAGCGGCTGCCTGAGGGCCCACAGCCTCCCCGGGAATCAGTCAGGCACCCTGTGACCTGTCTGCCCTCTGCATCCCGTGGAGCTCAGAGCGCGTGTGATGGTCACACACAGGCACCACATAGGATGTGACCACCTACCCCCGGCTGTCCCTTGGGAAGACAGATCTCTCCTGTTTCCCTGCCAGGAGAAGGGGGTATTATTGCTCTTTGCTCCCAGAACACAACTCACCCCCACCCGCCTTCTCAGGTGTGAGCAACGTCCCTCCACACAGGCTATCTGGTGACTGCCTGTTCCTCCTCTACAGAGAACAACTTGGCCACGTGAAAACCCTCAGGACAGACACCTGGGGATGTCAGCACATGGAGGGCTGAACCCATCACGACCACGGAGTAAGTTGGGATGAATCTCTCCAGCTCTGAACCTCTGCTCTGTCCCAGGCTCCCCTTCATGTATCTCAAGGAGCCATGTTCCAAGGGGTTCCTGGGTAACTCCCCACTTCCTCCTGCACCACCATGGGGAAGTGTGGTGACCACAGTACAATCAGCTGGGCAGAGAAGAGAGGACACCAAAGATGGTCAGGAAGAGATGAGAAACCCATCCACCAGTCCTAAGGGAGCAATGGAGTGATTGAGAACTGTCCCTTTGACCATGGGACACACAGCCCCCTCTGAGCAACCACCACAGGCCTCTTCTCCCAAGAGGCATGAGAGACTCACCCTGCACACCTCCAGGAAGGACAGTTTCCTCTGGGACACCCAGGTCCTGAATGTCCATCTTTGGAAGTTGCAGTCAAACTAGACACAATTAGAGAAAGGGAGGGTCCCTGTCACCAGGCAACACACAGCTCACCCACAGCACAATGTGGTGTCCCTATGACAGGGACCTGCTGCAGCTCCAGCCTCCTGCACTGAGGGGAGAGCCAGATGGGGATGAAAGAGGGCAAGGGGTGTGAATGTGCACCCCGACCCAGAGCCATTGGGACAGCAGGAGGCTGAGGCCCAGAACTGTGCTTGCCCAACCTACAGGGTATGTGTGTGACTGTGTGTGTCTGCACGCATCTCTTTTTTGTGTGTGTTTGTGTTTCTGTACATAGTGTGTGCCGAGGTTTGGTGACAGAATCACTGCTGAAAAAGGCAGAGGTCTCCACAATTCCCAGGGACCTGACACATAGACAAAAGGAAAAAGAGAAGGAGGGACAAGGAGGCAGGACTGAGAGGTGTCCTGGGCGGAGACCCCGCCCAAGAGCCTTAGAAGTGCTCCTGCCCTGGGAGGATGCTCAGCACAGGAGGAAGGACTGCACAGCTGACGGCCGTGCTCAGAAAGTTTCTGGATCCCAGGGTCATCTCCACAGAGAACATGCAGGCAGCACAGGCCATGGGGCCCCTCTCAGTGCCTCCCTGCACACTGCACATCACCTGGAAGGAGCTCCTGCTCACAGGTGAGGAGAGAACTTCCTGGGAGAGGACAGGAGGAGGAAGCAGAATGATTGGATTGGGTTTCCTGGAGAGGATGGAGTTCTAAATAATAATATAAGCCAGCACTTTGGGAGGGTGACATGGATGATTCATGAGATCAGGAGTTCAAGACCAGTCTGATCAGCACAGTGAAGCCCCATCTGTACTAAAAACAGAAAAAATTAACCAGGTGTGGTGGTGAGCTCCTGTAATCCTAGCTACTCAGGTGGCTGAGGCAGGAGAATTGCATGAACCTGGGAGGCAGAGGTTGCAGTGAGCCGAGATGGCACCACTGCATGCCAGCCTGGGAGACAGTACCAGACTCCATCTCAAAAAGAAAAAGAAAAAAATACAGGAAAGAAGGCTCTGTGGGAGCCTGGATAGGGGAAAATATACCAGAGAGGGACAGGGTCACAACAGGAAAATCACATTGAACTGGAATTGGTAAGAGGTAGGAAAATCTCAAGTGTTCTGTTCTCCTGGTTAATCATCACTGGCCAAAACATTTTGAAAAATGATAATAATAACTATTATCGGATGACACTTCAAATGAAAATATAAGCAGGGCATGAAACACTGTCCTTAACAAAAAACCTCAACAATTGGGGAAAGAAAAAAAAATAGCCCTGGCATGGAGGTCCCTGGGAACCCTCACATCTGCAGGAGTCTGCAGCCTGTCCCAGGCACTGGGGTGCAATCAAGATCACAAACGTCCCTGTCCTCACAGAGTTCATGCTCTCATGGGCAGGAAGACAGACATGCAAAGAGATCTAGAATGTGAGGTCAGGTGTTGACAAGAGCTCCAGAGGGAGCAGAGCAGGGAAAGGTTAGAAAGGGAAGACCCAGGTTCTCTGAAGGAGGTGTCAGGAAAGAAGTCTAAGGATGCCCTGATGTGAGCAGGACCTGAGGGCAGTGTGGAGGGAGCCATGCAGACCCCTGGGGAAGAGGAATCCAAAGAGAAAAATGCCGAGGTCAGAAGGGTTGAAGGAATGGGGGTCGTGCCGCTGACCTTGACCCAGTAGGACAGTAGGACAAAAACAGACAGACAGACAGACACACACACACACACACACACACAAAGGGGTGTGTGTCTTTGTGTGTGTGTGTGTCTTCAAGGCTGATGATTGAAGAGATCTTCTCAGGACCCAGGGCCCCATGTTTTCACCCCAATACATAGGTCTCAATATTGACTGATGCTCTCTCCACCTCCTAGCATCACTTTTAATCTTCTGGAACCCGCCCACCACTGCCCAAGTCACGATCGAAGCACAGCCAGCCAAAGTTTCTGAGGGGAAGGATGTTCTGCTACTTGTCCACAATTTGCCCCAGAATGTTGCTGGCTACAGCTGGTACAAAGGGCAAATAATGGACCTCCACCATTACATTACATCATATGTAATAGACACTGAAATCATTATATTTGGGCCTGCATACAGTGGACGAGAGACAGTATATTCCAATGCATCCCTGCTGATCCAGAATGTCACCCAGAAGGACACAGGATCCTACACCATTCAAATCACAAAGCGAGGTGATGGGACTAAAAGAGTAACTGGACATTTCACTTTATACCGTGAGTGATTCCACATGATCCCTGGGTGTTGGGGGGCGGGGTCACTTCTACTTTGCACACACAGGATTGTCAGGCCTGGACTGTGCCTGTGTCCCTCTCTGCATTATGTCCCATGTTGCGGTTCCGGCATTTAGTGCAGGACACACACAGAGGAGACAAACTACAACAGATCAGAATTCCTTTCCTGTCTCCGGACCCTGCAGACACTTGCTGCACAGGAAGGACAGTCTGATGGGGGGGGGGGTGGTGCTCAGCAGGAGGAGATCAGCCTCAGCCAAGCACCTCATGCCCTCTTCATAAACTTGACCCTGAGAAACACCCTGGAGAACTGAGTAGGGCTTTGCCTAAGAGGCCCCTTGAGATACTCTCAGAAAAGCTCAGCCCTAGAAACCTCAACCCCAGACCGCAGTCCCTAAATCCTTACTCTAGATAAAGCTGAGGAGCCTGTGCCAGGGCTCAGTTGTGGCAGGGCTTACTGGGACGAGGGATTCACCAGCTGTCTGAGGACTGTGTCTCCTGGAGCTGCTCACCAGCCAGGGCTCAGCCCTCAGAGCCTCATCTAGGCAAGAACAGAGCTTTCTTCATTTGAGACTCAGAGTGGAGAGGACAGAAAGACAAGCTTTGCAGGCCATCAGTCAACTGCCTTGTGAGACTTAGGACACTCCATAGAAACTCTAATGTCCCCAGAAGCAGAAACAGAAGAGAGAAAATGTACCTGGCAGCAGCTTGTCCACAGGGATCTGACCTAAAGGTGCTCCCTCATGAAAGTGAATAGTAATAAATGCTGTTTGTGTGAACACCTCCACTGTGCCAAACATTAGGTCACGTGACTGTGAAGAATTTACAATTTATTCACAGATAGTATGAAAAGCCACAGTCCATTGGCCATTTAGCTTATTTGACTGAGGGAAAACTGAGGCACAGGAAGGCACAGTCACTGAACCAGAGTCACACAAACACAAAAGGCAGATCAGGGTCACATGAGGTCTGTCTGCAGCCACAGGCCCATCCTCTCCTCCACCAGAAGTGACGAATAACTGGGTTCCAAGGGCCCCATAGTCATTTATTGGCTCAAATCCTCTCTTCTTAGGCATCCAAAACTCAGAGGAGTGAGAACAAATGATCAGCTGATTAATCTGTACTCCAGAACTAAATTACCTGTCTCAACCATCAGAGTCAATGCAAAAAATGTCCAGGCCCAACCCTCAGATCTTAATCCCTATCACTGAACCTGAAATCCTGTTTCCCAAAGTGTCCATGTCACTGGCATGACAGGATAAAGGAGAGGACCTTGTATTCTTTCCCCACTCACACCCTGCACCAGCACGGGCCCAGTGTGAGACACACAGTCAGGTGCTCTCACATAACAAATGAAGGAATTGAATGAAGAAATGAATGATCCATAACCTCTTTAGAGACTGGATCTCAGTTGCAGAATCCTAGGAGGTCTAGCCACACCTTTCGCTTGTCTTTCAGAGGCTGACACCCAACTTTCATCCCCCCACTACCTCTTGCCCCTAAAGACACCCCACCTCATGTAAGTCAAAACCCTTTGGCCACTGGAGGATTTTCAGGACTCCCTGGTCCTGGACTATTGAACTGGGGCACCTGGTCCCTGGGGTCTCTGAAGTCACTGTAGCCCCCACTGTTCACTGCCATGCTGTCTCTGCCTCGCTCTGCTTCTCTGTGTCCCTCATCTTCCTCCCACTTCATTCTAACTGGCAAGCCCTGTCCTGCACAGCTTCTTCCTCCACCCCTAGGCCTTCCCCAGACACTCCCTCTAACTAGGCTGCCTTCTAATCCCTTCCTGCTAACACTGTGGAATGGAAAGGCACAGAAATGACCTGGAGTTTCCACTCCTGCTATGCTTCATCTCGAGCCAACGTCCTCAAGTCACTAAGAGAATAAGCTTCCACTGTATCCCCATCCAGGGCTCTTTCCTGTTGTGAGGCTTATCTGTGCACAAGACCATGGAACAGGGATAGGCAGCTCCTCCATCCATTCTTATAATTCCCAGACTTGTTCTTCTGGCCTCCTGCACAAACAAAACCAATTTATCCAGATGGTGATTTGCAGTAAAGAAAGATTTTAATGACTCCAAGTCTACCAAATAGGAGGACGGAGGTATATTATTTCTCAAATCAGCCTCCCTAGTGGATCAGGGATTAGAGATTTTGTTTTTCAAATTTTCAAATCTTCTTTTTTTAAATATACTTTAAGTTCTAGGGTACCTGTGCACAACGTGCAAGTTTTTTACATATGTATATATTTGCCATGTTGGTGTGCTGCATCCATCAACTCGTCAGCACCCATCAACTCGTCATTTATATCAGGTATAACTATCATTGCAACCCCACCCCCAACCCCTCCCTATAATAGACCTCTGTGTGTGATGTTCCCCTTCCCGTATCCAAGTGATCTTATTGTTCAATTCTCACCTATGAGTGAGAACACACGGTGTTTGGTTTTCAGTTCTTGTGATAATTTGCTGAGAATGATGGTTTCCAGCTGCATCCATGTCCCTACAAAGGACAGGAACTCATCCTTTTTTATGGCTACATAGTATTCCGTGGTGTATATATGCCAAAATTTCTTAATCCAGTCTGTCACTGATGGACATTTGGGTTGATTCCAACTCTTTGCTATTGTGAATAGTGCCGCAGTAAGCATATGGGTGCATGTGTCTTTATAGCAGCATGATTTAAAATCCTTTGGATATATACCCAGAAATGGGATGGCTGAGTCATAAGGTATTATTAGTTCTAGACCCTTGAGGAATCGCCATACTATTTTCCACAATTGTTGAACTAGTTTACAATCCCACCAACAGTGTAAAAATATTCCTATTTCTCCACATCTTCTCCAGCACCTGCTGTTTCCGGACTTTTTAATGATTGCCATTCTAACTGGTGTGAGATGGTATCTCATTGTGGTTTTGATTTGCATTTCTCTGATGGCCAGTGATGACGAGCATTTTCTCATATGTCTGTTGGCTGTAGGAATGTCTTCTTTTGAGTCTGTTCATATCCTTTGCCCACTTTTTGATGGGGTTGTTTGTCTTTTTCTTGTAAATTTGTTTGAGTTCTTTGTACGTTCTGGATATTAGCTCTTTGTCAGATGAGTAGATTGCAAAAATGTTCTCCTACTCTGTAGGTTGCCTGTTCACTCTGATGATAGTTTCTCTTGCTGTGTAGAAGCTCTTTAGCATAATTAGATCCCATTGGTCAATTTTGGCTTTTGTTGCCTCTGCTTTTGGTGTTTTAGACATGAAGTCTTAGCCCATGCCTATGTCCTGAATGGTATTACCTAGGTTTTCTTCTAGGGTTTTTATGGTATTAGGTCTAACATTTAAGTCTCTAATCCATCTTGAATTAATTTTCGTATAAGGAGTAAGGAAAGGATTTAGTTTCAGCTTTCTTCTTATGGCTAGCCAATTTTCCCAGCACCATTTATTAAATAGGGAATCCTTTCCCCATTTCTTGTTTTTGTCAGGTTTGTCAAAGTTCAGATGGCTGTAGATGTGTGGGAGTATTTCTGAGGGATCTGTTCTGCTCCATTGGTCTATCTCTCTGTTTTGGTACCAGTACCATGATGTTTTGGTTACTGTAGCCTTGTAGTATAGTTTGAAGGTAAGTAGCATGATGCTTCCAGCTTTGTTCTTTTGACTTAGGATTGTCTTGGCAATGCGGGCTCTTTCTTGGTTCCATATGAACTTTAAAGCAGTTTTTTCCAATTCTGTGAAGAAACTCATTGGTAGCTTGATGGGGATGGCATTGAATGTATAAATTACCTTGTGCAGTATGGCCATTTTCACGATATTGATTCTTCCTATCTATGAGCATGGTATGTTCTTCCATTTGTTTGTGTCCTCTTTTATTTCACTGAGCAGTGGTTTGTAGTTCTCCTTGAAGAGGTCCTTTACATCCTTTGTAAGTTGTATTTTATTCTCTTTGAAGCAATTGTGAATGGAAGTTCATTCATGATTTGGCTCTCTGTTTGTCTGTTACTGGTATATAAGAATGCTTGTGATTTTTGCACATTAATTTTGTGTCCAGAGACTTTGCTGAAGTTTCTTATCAGCTTAAGGAGATTTTGGGCTGAGATGATGGGGTTTTCTAAATATACAATCATGTCATCTGCAAACAGGAACAATTTGACTTCTTCCTTTCCTAACTAAATGCTCTTTATTTCTTTCTCTTGCCTGATTGCCCTAACCAGAACTTCCAACACTATGTTGAATAGGAATGGTGAGAGAGGACATCCCTGTCTTGTGCCAGTTTTCAAAGGGAATGCTTCCAGTTTTGCCCATTCAGTATGATATTGGCTGTCGGTTTGTTACAAATAGCTCTTATTATTTTGAGATACGTTCCATCAATACAGAATTTATTGAGAGTTTTTAGCATGAAGAACTTTTGAATTTTGCCCAAGGCCTTATCTACATCTATTGAGATAATCATGTGGTTTTTGTCTTTGGTTCTGTTTATATGCTGGATTACATTTATTGATTTGTATAAGCTGAACCAGCTTTGCATCCTAGGGATGAAGACCACTTGATCATGGTGGATAAGCTTTTTGATGTGCTGCTGGATTCGGTTTGCCAGTATTTTATTGAGGATTTTTGCATCGATGTTCATCAGGGATATTGGTCTAAAATTCTCTTTTTTTGTTGTGTCTCTGCCAGGCTTTGGTATCAAGATGATGCTGTACTCATAAAATGAGTTAGAGGATTTCCTCTTTCTATTGATTGGAATAATTTCAGAAAGAATGGTACCAGCTGTCAACATTAGATAGAGATTTTCAAGGAGAGTTTCAGGGGCACAGGACTAAAAAATCTGTACTGCTGATTGTTTGGGGATGGAATCATGGGGGCAGAGGGAAATGATCTGTTTGTGCCTGAATCCGCCTCTAGGTGAGGATCAGGTGACTGGCTGAGCCATTAGTCATGGGTATGGATGATGTCAGCAGGTTGCCAGAATGCAAAGAATGAGAAACATCTCAAAAAACCAATCTCCATAATGGTTGAACTAGTTTACAATCCCACCAACAGTGTAAAAGTGTTCCTATTTCTCCACATCCTCTCCAGCACCTGTTGTTTCCTGACTTTTTAATGATTGCCATTCTAACTGGTGTGAGATGGTATCTCATTGTGGTTTTGATTTGCATTTCTCTGATGGCCAGTGATGATGAGCATTTTTTCATGTGTCTGTTGGCTGTATGAATGTCTTCTTTTGAGAAATGTCTGTTCATGTCCTTTGCCCACTTTTTGGGACTTGGATGCAGCTGGAATCCATCATTCTTAGCAAACTATCACAAGAACAGAAAACCAAACACCGCATGTTCTCACTCATAGGTGGGAACTGAACAATGAGATCACTCGGACTCAGGAAGGGGAACATCACACACCGGGGCCTATCATGGGGAGGGGGGAGGGGGGAGGGATTGCATTGGGAGTTATACCTGATGTAAATGACGAGTTGATGAGTGCAGCACAGCAACATGGCACAAGTATACATATGTAACAAACCTGCACGTTATGCACATGTACCCTACAACTTAAAGTATAATAATAATAAATAAATTAAAAAAAAAAAAAAACCAATCTCAGTTTCTGTAATAGTGATGTTCTCTATAGGAGAAATTAGTTACGAATTTTGTAAACTCTGGGCAAATGACATTTGAGCAGTAAGGGATTATAGAAACTGTGTCTACATTTTAGCAGAATTCACTGCCCTCCTATAATCTTACTCTCAGGGTCTTTCACCAGTTTTACAAAGGCAATCCCTGAGCAAAATAAGGGTATTAGTGTTAAGGAGGAACTATTATCATTCTTGCTTCAAAGTTAAACCATAAACTAAAATCCTCTCATGGTTAGCCTGGCCTATCCAGGAATGAGTGAAGACAGCCAACCTGAGACTAGATGCCAGATGGAGCCAGCCATGCTAGTTTGCTGTCACTATTGTAATCTTTGCACTGACTCACCAGGATGTCAGAGGCTGGACAGGTCTGCAGTCTCCAAAGCCCATGGGCTAATTTCACCCATTTTACTCATGACTCCATCCTCAGCCTACTATGGAGTTCACATTCTCCAGTCACTTCCTAGAGACTTCTGGTTTCCTGTCAGGCATATAAGAAGCTTGAAATTTGTCACTCGGTTAACAGTAAGTGAACAGTTGAACAAACTCAAAAGTCGACAACTCGTTAAAATACCTCAGAGATGGCCAGGCACAGTGGCTCACGCCTGTAATTCCAGCACTTTGGGAGGCCAAGGAGGGTGGATCACGAGGTCAGGAGATCAAGACCATCCTGGTGAACACGGTGAAACCCCATCTCTACTAAAAATACAAACAAATGAGCTGGGCGTGCTGGCGGGTGCCTGTAGTCCCAGCTACACTGGAGGCTGAGGCAGGAGAATGACGTGAACCCGGGAGGCAGAGCTTGCCGTGAGCCAAGATCCTGCCACTGCACTCCAGCCTGGGCAATAGAACGAGACTCCATCTCAGAAAAAAAAAAGAAAAAAAAGTGCTGTTAGAGAAATGAAGAATGCTTTTGATGCTTACTAGTAGAATGCACACAGCTGAGGAAAGAATCCCTAGCTTGAGGATGTGTCAATAGAAAGTTCCAAAAAGGAAACAGGAAAGTTCAAAAAGAGTAGGGGAAAAAAATGAAGCAATATATTCAACTTCATGTTTACCATTTTGTATTGACGATAGCAATTTTTAAATTTTGTAGTTATGGTACAACTATCAAGGCCGTAACATTCACGAAATGGGAATACTGTTGGGTTCGGGGACCTGTTGGAGGTGGCCCGCGGGTGCTATTTAATGATTTTCCTACCTGGGCCACATTCGATTGTTTCCTTATGATGATGCCATTTTCATAAGTTGGGATTCTTCGTGTGGGGGACATATGACCCAGTGGAATCTCACTTAGACTATTCTTAATTCACACAAACTTAAACTCTAGTTGTATTTCCTGAGGTTGAGAGAAAATGAAGAAAGCACTTCACATACCTGTTTTGGGCTCCTCCCCATTTTTCCTAACTCTGCACAGAAATTAGAAACAGGGAGTTCTTTCTATATTTACTAACATAACACACATCACTTCTTTTAATTCGGCATCATTCCTCCCTTTATGTAATTGACACACTGACCAGTTCTGTCATTTTAACGGGACTCCTTCTACTTAAGGAGTTGCTAATTTCAAATCACCTTTGGCATCTTTCTTTGAGCATAATGTGATCCTGTTGGAATTCACCCCACACCTAAACCTTAATTGGGTATCAAGAGAAATACTACTATCAGGAATTCATCTTAGATATTTGGACCATCAGTAAACATTTCCACTTATGACAACATTTTAATGTTTCCCTCAATTTTTGTTTTGTTTCCTTACTAGAGTCACATCATAACATGAGGTCTAAACTACTGACAACTTTTTATGGGAAAATTACAGTATTACAAATTGAACATCCCAAATCCAGAAATCCAAAATCTGAAATGCACCAAAATCCAACACTTCTGACCTCTGATGTGATGCTAAAAAGAAGTGTTCACTGGAGCATTTTGGATTTTAAATTTTCAGATGTGGGATGCTAAACCATTACATCTACTGCAAATATCCCAAAATAAAAAAAGTTAGAACTCCAAAACACCTGGTTTTAAGGTTTCTGCATAAAGAACACTTTATCTGTATGAACTATAGGCATGAAGCTGTACAGGAGATCTCTAGAACCTCCTCATCCTGCATAACTGAAACCGCACAGCCACGGAACAATGCCCTATTCCCCCGACCCCAGCTCCTGGAAACTGCTTATCTACCCTCTGATTCACCCTGGATTCCACTGAGATGAGGTACATAGAGTAGTCAAACTCACAGAACATTCACAGAGTACAATGTCTAATGAGAAAAAGTATCTGCAGGAATTCTTCCCAAATATTGGTCTAATAGCCACCAAACACATAGGGTCCATGAGGGCCAGACTTCCATCATCAGTTCATGCTCGCCCTTTCCACCAGTCAGTTCTGCATTTGCAAACACCCACATGTATTTCTAGAAAGATCCACATGGTCCTCACCTGCTCACTACAGTGGGAAGGGAGCATCATGGATACAGAACGGGGAACATGATCTTGGTCCAAAACTGTCAGCTCTTGCCTGTCCCCTTGACTCTTTGTAGGTCATTCCTTGGACTCTACTCTATCTTTAGAGGACACTGGCTCCAGTCAGTCACTATGAGACAGCTGGGAAAGCTGCCTCACCTTGTGCCTCCACTCCCTGATGACTGAACTCAGCTCCAGGCTTGACTCTGGTCTCCCCTGCGTTATTTCTGCTGAAGTACCCAGTCCCAGGCCAGGCTTCCCAGTACCCAAAGGGTTTAAGGACAATGGGAAGTTCCATCATCCATATCTAGGATGCCCTTGGAAAGGGAAGCTGCAGAGAAAACATACCTTGGGGGGCAAAGTAAGACTGAAACGAAGAAGATTCCAGCACTGCATGCTCCAAGTGAGGACCACAAGGTGGGCCACGCGTGCAGTTGGAGAGGGAGGGACTCAGAGAGGCACCAGGGCCTGTGACTGCTGGTCTCATGTGTTTCCATGACATAATGCTGCTGCTCAATTCACACTTGAGAAAGAGTGTGCTTCTCCCACATACAGAAGGCAGCCTCACAATCTATGAGCCCCCAGATTGCTATGCATCTGTTTTGTAACACACACACACCTGCCATGGGCTTTTAAGGACTTGGGTGGACTGAGAAGTGGGAAATGCCATCTCTGATTGAAAAATGTCTTTGGAGGAATCAAAGGTGCCACACAGGGCAATCTTCTCTCTGTTATCTGCACAGTGGAGACTCCCAAGCCCTCCATCAACAGCAGCAACTTAAACCCCAGGGAGGGCACGGAGACTGTGATCTTATCCTGTGATCCTGACACTCAGGACGTAAGCTACTTGTGGTGGATAAATGGTCAGAGCCTCCCTATCAGTCGCAAGTTGCAGCTGTCCGAAAACAACAGGACCCTCGTTCTATCTGGTGTCACAAAGGATACTGCAGGACCCTATGAATGTGAAATGAAGAACCCAGTGAGTTCCAGCCGCAGTGACCCAGTCACCTTGAATCTCCTCTGTGAGTATCTTCTGTTCCTCTGTGAGCCAGGCTGCCATACCATATACATGGCCAGAGGCCAGGCATCTCACTCCCTCTCAGGTGCAAGTACAGAGACCTTTACCCCTGGACATCAAAGCTGGCCATGATGACTAAGAGTAGGCTTAGGCTTGATCGACAATGGGAGAGAAGAGGCTGCTCCTATCATGGGAGACTCAGGGTCCACAGATTATGATGGGAGAAACAGGTGAATGTCTCAAGCTGCAGATCAGTGAACACAGCAGGGATTTGGCTGGGACTTCAGTGTTGTGACATAGCTCACAGGGTCACTGTAGCCCTTCCACAGACCAGGATTTTCCCTTCCCTCTGACAACATCACCTGTGACTTTATTCTCTTTGCTCCAGATATCCTGGATGCCTCCACCATGTCTTCTTCATACACCTATTACCATACAGGGGAAGTCCCCAAGATCTCCTGCCTCACAGACTCTCACCCACTGGCAGAGCATTCTTGGCTGATTGATGGGAAGTTCCAGAAATCAGCACAAGTGTTCTTTATCCCCGAAATCACCAAAATATATAGAGGGGTCTATATCTGTTTCATCCATAGCTCAGCCACTGGCGGAACAAATCTCGTAATCAAGAGGGTCATAGTCCCTGGTAAGTGGATCCCTGGAGCACTGGCAATATGTTTTCCAGTGAAGTCTATCTGGCTATCAGGGAAGAGCCACCTGCCCTCTGCAAAGGGAGAGGGAAAATCAAAAACCCAGGACAGGGAATATGTTTCTGCTCCAAAACAACCAGCTTTTGCCTGTCCCCTTCACTCTTTCTAGATCATTCCTTGCACTCTGCTCTATCTTTGGAGGTCACTGGCTCAAGTAAATCATCATGAAACACCTGCAAAAATCTGCCCCACCTTGTGCCACCACAGCCTGATGATTGAACTGACCTCCAGGTTTGACTCTGGTCTCCCCTGTCTTCTTTCTGTTGAAACATCCAGTCCCAGGCCAGGCTGCTCAGTATCTTCAGGGTTTCAGGACAATGGGAAGTCCCATTATTACTCATCTCTAGAATGTCTTTGGAAATGGAAGCTGCAGAGAAATCACATCTAGCGGGGCAAAGTAGGATGGCATTTGGAAGGGACCCAGCAGTTGCACATTCCAGGTAAGGAAACCAAGGTGAGCCAGTCAGTCAGCTGATTAGAGAGGGACTGGGAGGTGTAACAGGGGCTGTGGCTCCCACTGACATGTCTGTCCATGACCCAGCACTGCTGTTCATTTCGCACTTGAGAAAGTCTGTGCTTCCCTAAGACAGAGCAGGCGGCCTCATAGTCTTTGAGCCATTAGATCATCATGCATCCGTCTTGTGACACACGCACCAGCTATTGACTTTCAAGGACTCGGGTGGGCTTAGTTGTGGGAGATGCCAACTCTGACTGAAGGATGCCTGTGGAGGAATCAAAGGTGCCACACAGGAAAAACTTCTCTCTGTTATCCACACAGCGGAACTGCCCAAGCCCTACATCACCAACAACAATTTCAACCCCATGGAGAATAAGAATGTTGTAGCCTTAACCTGTGAACCTAAGACTCAGGGCTACACCTATGTGTGGAGGGTAAATGGTCAGAGCCTCCTGGTCAGTCCCAGGCTAAAGCAACCCGGTAAAAACAGGATCCTCATTCTAACCAGTGTCACAGGAAATGACACAGGACCCTATGCATGTGAAATACGGGACCGAGTTGGTAGCATCTGCAGTGACCCAGTCACCCTGGATGTCCCTTGTATCTTTAGTTCCTCTGTGGGCAAGGCCACCAGCTAAAATCCAAATGACCAGAGATCAGGCATCTCAGTCTTTCTCAGGTACAAGTATGAACACTTTTATTTCTGGACATCCGAGATGGCCATGACTCCCCGCCCTGGGAAAACCTGGGTAGGCACAGCCTCAACCAAGAATATAAGGGTAGGGGATGCTTTTGTCATGGGAGACTTGGCATCTACGGCTTGTGATGGGAGAAACAGGTGAATACTTCGGGCCTCGTCTCAGTGAACACACAAGGGTTTGGCTGGGCCTTGAGGGTGTTTCTTAGCTCAGAGGCACACTGTGTCCCTTTAAGAGACCAGGAGCATCCCCTTCCCTTGGATGACATCACCTGTGGCTTTATTGTCTTTCCTGCAGATGGTCCAGAAGTTCCCAGCATTTTTCCTTCACGCACCGATTACCATTCAGGAGAAAACCTCTACTTGTCCTGCTTCGCGGATTCTAACCCATCGGCAGAGTATACTTGGTCGATGCATGGGAAGTTTCTGCAATCAGGACAAGAGCTCTCTATCCCCAAAATTACTACAAAGCATACCGGGATCTATGGTTGCTCTGCTCGTAACTCAGCCACTGGCAGCGAACGTTCCACATTCAAGATGATTGTAGTCTCTGGTAAGTGGATCCCTGCATCACTGGCAATAGGGTTTTAGGTGGAGTCTATCTGGCTTTCAGAGAAGAGTCAGGAAAACATTTTTATTCCCAGCCTGTGTCCCATGGGCAGAAGCAAATCCTAAATTCTCCTCCTGAACCCTCTCAATTTGTCTCTACAGACTCTCTTCTCCTTGTTTTTCTGTTTTCTCATGGCTGACCTTGTGTCCAGCCTGAGAAAGGTTGGGAGGGAAATTTGTCAGTCCTGAGCCCTATGTAGTGGAAGAGTCTTCATAGAGGGACAAGAAGGAGAGTCCTCAAGTTCAAGTTGCTTCTTGCTGTCACCGACACATCCCTTTCTGCCACATCTTTATTTTCTTTTACTTACTCCATGAGCTACAAGGAACACCTGAGGCTTTGAAACAAGCTCAAATTTTTCCCCCAAATGAGAGGAGGAAGCCCCTTGGATGAGAGAGGAGCAGCTCAGACTGCTGCCTGCTCCGCTCTGGGCTTCTCCAGTGACTGGCCCTTCCTGACTCCACCTGGTGTGGGACCAGCATGTGTGGAGAAAGAGCCCTGGTGGCCTCTCCTGAATTCGGCTAAATCGAACTGCCAGTTGAAGTGAAGGCTAGGTTGCAGGGAAATTAGAAGAGAGGGAGCCTTGGGGCAGACTCTTGAGTTGTGTTATGGTTCTGAAGTCACCGGCTGTATAAGACTGTTGACACAGCACGTGGGACACAGCAGAGAGGACAGTGAGTGATGCACAGTTGTAGAAATAGGGATATTCACCTCTGGGGCTCTGCATGGCAGGAAAGAGGCAATGCCAAAAAGTGTGTATTTATAGAGTATAAGACTACCAGGACACTTTATATATATCTAATATAAGACTTATCTTTAACTATTTCTAAGTGTGCAATTTAGTGTTGTGTAACCATGACACTATCCATTTTCAGAACTTTTTCCTTATATCATATTAAACCTCTGCACAAAAGAAATGGTAATTCTCAATCCTTCTCCCCCTAACCCTTAGCACCCACCATTCTACTTTCTGTCTCTATGTAACTGGCTATTCTATCTTTCATAAATGGAATTATATAATAATTATCCTTTTGTGTCTGGCTTATATCAGTTAGCATAATGTCTTCAAGGTTCATCCATTTTGCACGATGTATTGGAATTTTATTCCTTGTTGAGGTTGAATGACATTTCGATGTATAGATATACCTCGTTTCCCTACCCACTTATCTTTCAATGGACTTTTCCGTTGCTTCCATTTTTGGCTATTGTGAGTAATGCTTCTCTGAACATCAATGTGCAATTATTTGTTCAAATTTCTTTCAATTCTATAGGGAGTATGTCCAGAAGTGGAATTGCTGGATCAAATGGTAATTTATTGTTTGATTTTTTTAGAAACAGCCACACCACTTTTTACAGTGGCTATAACATTATCCATTCCCATCAGCAATGCACTAGAGCTCCAATTTTTCCATCTATTTGAAAACACTTGTTATTTTGTGTTGTTGTCGTTGTTGTTGTTTATCAAAGCCATCCTAAAGTGTGTGAGGTGCTGTCACATTGTGGTTTTGATTTGCATATCTCTAAGTGTTCGTGATGCTGAGGAACTTTCTGTGGGCTTACTGGATATTTGTATATCTTCCTTGGAGAAAACTCAGTTTTAATCCTTCGTTCATTTTTAATTGGGTTTTTGGATGTTTGCTGTTGTTGACTTGTAGTTTTTCATGTATTCTGGAAATTAATTTTGTATCCCACATGTAATTTGCAAATATATTTCTCATTTCATGGGTTGCCTTTTTACTTTCTTAATAATATTCTTTGATATATAAAAGGTTTTGATTTTTAAGAAGTCCAATTTATCCATTTTATTTGTTGCCTATGCTTTTGTTGTTACAACCAAGTGATCATTGCGAAATCCAATATCATGAAGCTTTTCTCCTATGTTTTCTTCTAAGAGTTGTATAGATTTTGCTCTTACATTTAGATCTTTGATCTATTGTAGGTTAATTTTTGTATGTGTTGTTAGGTAAAAGTTCCACTCATTCTTGCCCTTGGATATCCAGCTTTCCCAATATCATTTGGTGAAAGCACTGTCCTTTCCCCATTGAATGATCTTGGCACACTCGATGAAAATCATTTGGCCCTATATGCAAATATTTCTTTCTGGACTCTCTGTTCTATTGCACTAATTTCTATGTCCTCCTTTATGCCAGTACCACACTGTATTGGTTACTGGGGCTTTGTAGTAAACGCTGAAATCAGGAAGTGTGGGTCCTGCAGCTTCTTTCTTCCTCTTCAAGGTTGTTTGTCTATTTAGAGTCATGAGATTCAATATAAATTTTAGGACAGATTTTTCTTTTACTACAAAAATGTCACTGAGATTCTGATAGGAAACGTATTGAATCTGCAGCTCACTTTGGGTAGCTTTGTCCTCCTAACAATACTGAGTTTTCTAATTCATGAAAACAGAATGTCTTTCATTTTATTGATGTCATCATTAGGCAATATTTTATGGATTTCAAGTATAATCATTTCACCTCTTTGGTTCAACTTATTCCTAAATAGTTTATTCTTTTTGATATTAATACAAATTAATTTTTTTTTCTTAATTTCCCTTCAGATTGTTCGTGGTTAGTGTATTGAAATACGACTGATGTTTGAATGTTGATTTTGTATTGTGCAACATTACTTAATTCATTTATTAATTCTAATAGGTTTGTTCCATCTTTAGGATTTTCTACATATAAGTTCAAGTTATCTGCAAACAGAAATAATTTTACTCCTTTCTTCCAATTTGAATGTATTTTCTTAAATTCTCACCTAGTTTTTCTGACTAGACCTTTCAAAGCTACATTGAATAGAAGTGTCAAAAGCAGCATCCTTGTCTTGTTCCTGCTCATACAGGGAAAGCTTTCAGTCTTTCTCCACTGAGTATGATATTAACATTGGGTGTCTCACATATTGCCTTTATGTTGAGGTGGTTTCCTTCCATTCTTAGTTAGAACGTTTTTATTAAGAAAATCATTGAGTTTCATCAAATGCTTTTATTGATTCAATCTTATTACTGATTATAGTTCTATTCATATTTTTGTGTTTTTCTAGAAATTTGTCTATTCCATCTAGGTTATACAATTTATTGGCATACAATTATTTACAGTAATTTCATAATCATTTTATTAGAATTGGTAATAATCACTTTATTTTCTTTTTTCTTTTTTCTTTTTCTTTTCTTTCTTTCTTTCTTTCTTTCTTTCTTTCTTTCTTTCTTTCTTTCTTTCTTTCTTTCTTTCTTTCTTTCTTTCTTTCTTTCTTTCTTTCTTTCTTTCTTTCTTTCTTTCTTTCTTTCTTTCTTTCTTTCTTTCTTTTTTAAGAGAGAGAGACAGGCTCTTACTCTGTAGGCCAGCCAAGGATGAAATATAGTGGCGTGGAATCTTCTCTGCTTTTATTGATTCAATCTTATTACTGATTATAGTTCTATTCATATTTTTGTGTTTTTCTAGAAATTTGTCTATTTCTGTCTATAGTGGCGTGGAATTTGTCTATAGTGGCGTGGAATCTTCTCTGCGCCACTATATTTCATCCTTGGCTGGCCTACAGAGTAAGAGCCTGTCTCTGTCTCTTAAAAAATAAATAAATAAATAAATAAAGAAAAGAAAAGAAAAAGAAAAAAGAAAATGAAGTGATTATTACCAATTCTAATAAAATGATTATGAAATTACTGTAAATAATTGTATGCCTTATATGTACCATATGACCCAGCCATCCCATTACTGGATATATACCCAAAGGATTCTAAATCATGCTGCTATAAAGACACATGTACACGTATGTTTATTGCGGCACTATTCACAATAGCAAAGACTTGGAATCAATCCAAATGTCCATCAGTGACACACTGGATTAAGAAAATGTGGCACATATACACCATGGAATACTATGCAGCCATAAAAAAGGATGAGTTTGTGTCCTTTGTAGGGACATGGATGCAGCTGGAAACCATCATTCTTAGCAAACTATCACAAGAACAGAAAACCAAACACCGCATGTTCTCACTCATAGGTGGGAACTGAACAATGAGATCACTTGGACTCGGGAAGGGGAACATCACACACCGGGGCCTATCATGGGGAGGGGGGAAGGGGGAGGGATTGCATTGGGAGTTATACCTGATGTAAATGACGAGTTGATGGGTGCTGACGAGTTGATGGGTGCAGCACACCAACATGGCACAAGTATACATATGTAACAAACCTGCACGTTATGCACATGTACCCTAGAACTTAAAGTATAATAATAATAAAAAATAGCCGGGCGCGGTGGCTCACGCCTGTAATCCCAGCACTTTGGGAGGCCGAGGCGGGCGGATCACAAGGTCAGGAGATCGAGACCATGGTGAAACCCCGTCTCTACTAAAAAAAATAGAAAAAATTAGCCGGGCGCGTGGCGGGCGCCTGTAGTCCCAGCTACTCGGGAGGCTGAGGCCGGAGAATGGAGTGAACCCGGGAGGCGGAGCTTGCAGTGAGCCGAGATTGCGCCACTGCACTCCAGCCTGGGCGACAGAGCGAGACTCCGTCTCAAAAAAAAATAAAAAATAAAAATAATTATAATAATAATAATAAAAAATAAAAAAAAGAAACAGAAATGTTCACTTTAAAGCAATTGCCATAACAAAAAAAAAAAAAAAAGAAATATAGTGGCGTGATTATGACTTACCGCAGCCTCAACCTCCTGGGCTCAAGCAATTCTCATTCTTCAACCTCCCAAGATACTAGGACTACAGATGCATGAAAATATGCCCAGCTAATTGGTTTTTAATTTTTTTTTGTAGAGACAGAGTCTCCCCAGGTTACCTATGCTGGTTCAAACACCTGGCCTCAATAAATCCTCCCATTGTGAACTCCCAAAGTGCTACTATTAAAATATGACAAACCATACTCCATTTTCATTTTTGATTTTAGTAATTTTAATCTTCTCTCTTTTCTTCTTAGTCAGTCTAGTTAATGGTCATCAATTTTCCTGATTTTATTTTGAAGAATCAACTTTTCATTTCATTAATTTCCTCTATTATTTTTCCTTTCTCTATTTTATTTTTATCCACTCTAATCCTTATTCTTTCTTTCATTCATTGTGCTTGGGTTTAGTTTCTACTTCTTTCATACCCTTAAGTATGAGAGAGCTTGCTTCATACCATTCTTTTAAAGGTTTAATGTAGTCAGTGAAACAAGATGCCACATACAGACAAACCAATGTCAGCTGCTACATTACTACCATCGTCATTACCGTTGAGGTCAAATACTCCTAGAATGAATTCTCAGATCCACCTATTACTAGCCATATGACACCAGGAAAGATTTTACACTACACTAAGCTTCTGTCTTTTCATTGGCAAAATGGAAATAATGTCTACCTGACAGAGTTAGTGTGAGAATTAAATGAAGTACAGGTAAAGTATTTAGCACAGGGTCTGGCACATAGGACATGCCCCTCAACAGTACCTATTTACATATATATATATATAGAACAAGCGGTAACACATAAAACTGTAGGACATGGTTACTGACAACTTGTAGGAGAGAAAGGAAAAAACCTAAGTGCAAAGAATCAAGCCTGGTATGTTAGTTTTTACTAACTGAGATGCATCCAGGATGGGATTAGACATATAAGATAATGTATCAGGGAAGACACCTGTGAGGGAATGTGGGGCAGGCATGAAGGTAGTGTGAGAGAACTCAAAGACCACTATGCAAAGCTGACTCCTGTGAAAAAGAAAGAAAGAAATTGTAGGTATCAATGCAGTTCTAAGAGAGTTTTTGCAAGGCTGATGGGGAGTCCTCCAGCAGTTACCCATTAAAGTAAAAGACAGCCCCAGAGAACTAGGCTTGCTTTCATGTCCTTGCTGGGAGCCTGTGGGAAGGAAGCTTTCTGTGCAAAGGAAGTGGTGAATTTGAAATGCACTGACCTGGGCCTTCCGTCAATCATGTCCCTGCCATGAAAACCTGGCAGGGTCTCATTCATGGCTGCCACCACAGAGACACTGAGAAAAAGATGCAACCATGAAAAGGTGGAAAAGTGGAAAGTTCCAATGATACAGAAAATGGCAATCAGCCTTTCTCACATCTGAAAGCTTTTTGAAATGTCTGAATACAGTAGAGAATTGACAGAGGACTGATCACCAACTGAGAAACATGGTGAGAGGGGAAATCAACTGCAAGTATATAATCATCTCCCATCAACTTTCCAACAGAAACAATATATTCCTTGAAGAAAAAATTATACAGCACCTCATGTTGCATGCTTGCAACTGAGGTTTCCCCCAGTAAAATAACATCACCTCTATTCCTTCTTTTCCATTCTTTCCATGACAGCTCCTTTAAGAAGAGGACATCTACCCTGGGATAATCTGACATAGCAACTGTGATGTCATTTCTGTATTTCAGGAAGACTGGCAGGTATGATGGGCTTTTCTCTTGTTCTGTTTCCTCCAGGGCTGACTGCCATGCTTGGGAGAGGGAAAAGACTTATTGGCCTGTATCTGGGACTGGATCTCCTCCTTCCTCCACCAAACTCCTGCTTCTCAGCACTAATTCCTGCAGTTCCCTTTCTCCCTGGCCTTTATACTCCCTGTACCCCACTGTCTTTTAGACATAATTATCTCCAGCCTCTGCTCATTTGTTTCTCAGATTCAAATGAGAAACATAATTTCACATTGTGAAACCGTTTTCATTATATTTAACATCTCTCAATAGTGTAATTCTCTCCATTCCATAAAGCTCAACCACTTCTCAAAGTGTTGCTTGACTTCTTGTCTCCAGACTTTGAAACCTTCCTTGCATAAGACTACCACATTAACTTTCTAAAATCTAGTTAATTCACTTAATCGAGAATCTCCAGGGGTCTACTCTAGCCTATTTGGTAACTTCACATTTCTTCTATTTACTAATCCTTCTCACTCCCTTTACCTCTACTTCCTAGTATAATTCCTCCATCCTAACTAGATCTGTTTTCCTACACATCCTGCCCCTTCACCCATATAGACAAAAAATTCTTTGTTCCAATGCTATGCCTAAAAACAGGGTGAACTCCCCTCCACCATCTGCACTACAGACTTAACCACACCCTTCATCACAAGCAATCTCTGACCTCGTGGAGAACAAAGACTTTAGGATTAGCCTGTGAATCTGAGACTCAGAATATAACCTGTGTGTGGTTGAGACACTTTCCTGATGACCAATTCACGTGTTCAGAAAAGATACAGAAATGAAGATGGCAAGGTCCCTACCTCAGGGGACAAAAAGCATAAGACAGGAAATGAGACCTGAGAATAATCATGATACCAAAATAGGAAAAAAAGTAGAGACCACAAGACATCAGAGAAATCTGATGGGAAATACAGCTACACCATAGAATCACTGGAAAACATTTTTTAAAGTGGCTGCTCGAGCTTCACCCATGAGTTCCAGTTTAAAGGTCTGGAGAGGGACCCAGGCACTGGTAATTTCTAAGTCTTCCCTGATACTACAAACAAGTAACAAAAATGGAGAACTCTTGTTGTAATAGGTAGAACTTAAAACTAAATCAATGATTTTCAGGTACAAGTACTGGAATTACCTAAGGACCGTTTTCAACATATGTAAGACTATACATTTTTGGCCCTAATTGTTAATAGGCTACACCAAGAACTCAGTAATCCAATTGGGAAACAGAAGTTGAATAGAAAAGTCACTTTATTTGATATATTAAAATATATATAAAGCACTTTCAAATGAGGGATAAGTGATGCTAAACCTTCTCTAAATATTTATGGGAATGTTAAAAATATGAGTATTCTAGGCTGGGAGCGGTGGCTCACACCTGTAATCCCATCACTTTGGGAGGCCGAGGCGGGCAGATCATGAGGTCAGGAGATCGAGACCATCCTGGCTAACACGGTGAAACCCCGTCTCTACTAAAAATAGAAAAACAAACTTAGCTGTGTGTGGTGGCAGTCACCTGTAGTCCCAGCTACTCCAGAGGCTGAGGCAGGATGACGGCGTGAACCTGGGAGGTGGAGGTTGCAGTGAGCAGAGATTGTGCCACTGCACTCCAGCCTGGGCGACAGAGTGAGACTCCATGTCAAAAATAAATAAATAAATTTTTAAAAATGAGTATTCTAAAAACTATATAACATTTCTGGAAATCGAATACGTTATCAGTCATAGTGTCATATGCCACAGAAGTAACTAGATTTCTATGTGAGCTGTGTCTTTGCCATAATAAACCTAATAAAAATCTCATTAGATTTTTAACCATAGTCATTTTAAATCTTTGTCATTCCCAGACAGTTGCTTTGATTCTTCCTTGAAGTATTTATAATCAGCTACAGTCCAAAATTGCTTTTTCTTCGAGGAGATATATGGAAAAGACTCTGACAATGACTCTTGAATACAAGTTTCTGATAACTTCAAGATCATACCACTGGACTCTCTGAGAACTTTCAAAATTTTAATGAACAGGCTGATACCTTCATGAAATTCAAGACAAAGAAGAAGACAAGAAACTCAGTTTTACTGGACTAAACAATCAAAAGGATAATGTTTTCATAATTTTTTATTTGAAAATGTGCTGATTATTTGAATGTTTTGTTCTCCAGATTTATGAACTTTTTCTTTTAAGCTATTTATACTTACAGCAATTTGGTAAAGTATACTTTTGTAAACAAAAATAGAAACATTTGCCTTTGCTCTCAATATGAGTGACTCAGAATTGGAAAACTATTCATGAGTATTTATATACTAACGGTAATAAAGTTATTTGCACAAGTTCAGTAAGAATCTTCTCTTTTTATAACAGAACACATTGAAAACATTGGTTATATTACCAAGGTTTTGACTGGATGTTCTATTTGAGAATATATGTAGAATAAACCCATAGGGAATGCAGGCAAACTCTGAAGTTGGCCTTGGTTTGGCTTCCTAGTCTCAAGAGGTTTTTGACTCACATAGGCTCAAAATAAAGGGATGGAGAAAGATCTACCAAGCAAATGGAGAACAAAAAAAGTAGGGTTGCAATCCTAGTCCCTGATAAAACAGACTTTAAACCATGAAAGATCAGAAGAGACACAGAAGGTCATTACATAATGGTAAAGGGATCAATTCAACAGGGAGCGCTAACTGTCCTAAATATATATGCACCCAATACAGGAGCACGCAGATTCATAAAGCAAGTCCTTAGAGACTTAAAAAGAGACTTAGACTCCCATAGAATAATAATGGGAGACTTCAACACCCCACTGTCAACATTAGGCAGATCAACTAGACAGAAAGTTAACAAGGCTATCCAGGAATTGAACTAAACCCTGCACCAA
Source organism: Macaca thibetana thibetana (assembly GCF_024542745.1). NCBI lineage: Eukaryota > Metazoa > Chordata > Mammalia > Primates > Cercopithecidae > Macaca > Macaca thibetana. The sequence continues at coordinate 47,447,903 of NC_065596.1, read as the reverse complement.
GTGGACTTAATACACATCTACAGAACTCTCCACCCCAAATCAACAGAATATACATTCTTCTCAACACCACATTACACTTAATCCAAAATTGAACACATAGTTGGAAGTAAAGCACTCCTCAGCAAATGTAAAAGAACAAAAATTATAACAAACTGTCTCTCAGACCACAGTGGAATCACACTACAACTCAGGACTAAGAAACTCAATCAAAACCGCTCAACTACATGGAAACTGAACAAACTGCTCCTGAATGACTACTGGGTACATAACAAAACGAAGGCAGAAACAAAGATGTTCTTTGAAACCAATGAGAACAAAGATACAACATAACAGAATCTCTGGGACACATTTAAAGCAGTGTGTAGTGGGAAATTTATAGCACTAAATACCCACAAGAGAAAGCTGGAAAGATCTAAATTTGACACCCTAACATCACAATTAAAAGAACTAGAGAAACAAGAGCAAACACATTCAAAAGCTAGCAAAAGGCAAAAAATAACTAAGATCAGAGCAGAACTGAAGGAGATAGAGACACAAAAAACCCTCCAAAACATCAAAGAATCCAGGAGATGGTGTTTTGAAAATATCAACAAAATTGATAGACTGCTAGCAAGACTAATAAAGAAGAAAAGAGAGAAGAATCAAATAGACGCAATAAAAAATGATAAAGGGGATATCACAACAAACCCCACAGAAATAAAACCGCCATCAGAGAATACTATCAACACCTCTACGCAAAGAAACTAGAAAACCTAGAAGAAATAGATAATTTCCTGGACACTTACATTCTTCCAAGACTAAACCAGGAAGAAGTTGAATCCCTGAATAGACCAATAGCAGGCTCTGAAATGGAGGCAATAATTCACAGCCTACCAACCAAAAAAAGTCCAGGACCAGACGGATTCACAGCCGAATTCTACCAGAGGTACAAGGAGGAGCTGGTACCATTCCTTCTGAAACTATTGTAATCAATAGAAAAAAGAAGAATCAATATCGTGAAAATGGCCATACTGCCCAAAGTCATTTATAGATTCAATGCCATCCCCATCAAGCTACCAACGACTTTCTTCACAGAATTGGAAAAAACTGCTTTAAAGTTCATATGGAACCAAGAAAGAGCCCGCATTGCCAAGACAATCCTAAAGCAAAAGAACAAAGCTGGAGGCATCACGCTACCTGCCTTCAAACTATAATACAAGGCTACAGTAACCAAAACAGCATAGCACTGGTACCAAAACAGAGATATAGAGCAATGGAACAGAACAGAGTCCTCAGAAATAATACCACATATCTACAACCATCAGAACTTTGACAAACCTGACAAAAAGAAGAAATGGGGAAAGGATTCCCTATTTAATGAATGGTGCTGGGAAAATTGGCTAGCGGTAAGTAGAAAGCTGAAACTGGATCCTTTCCTTACTCCTTATACAAAAATTAATTCAAGATGTATTAGAGACTTAAATGTTGAACCTAAAACCATAAAAACCCTAGAAGAAAACCTAGGTAATACTAATCAGGACATACACATGGACAAGGACTTCATGTCTAAAACACCAAAAGCAATGGCAACAAAAGCCAAAATTGACAAATGGGATCTAATCAAACTAAAGAGCTTCTGCACAGCAAAAGAAACTACCATCAGAGTGAACAGGTAACCTACAGAATGGGAAAAAAATTTTGCAATCTACTCATCTGACAAAGGGCTAATATCCAGAACCTATAAAGAACTCAATCAAAATTACAAGAATAAAAGAAACAACCCCATCAAAAAGTGGGCAAAAGATATGAACAGACAGTTCTCAAAAGAAGACATTCATACAGCCAACAGACACATGAAAAAATGCTCATCATCACTGGCCATCAGAGAAATGCAAATCAAAACCACAATGAGATACCATCTCACACCAGTTAGAATGGCAATCATTAAAAAATCAGGAAACAACAGGTGCTGGAGAGGATGTGGAGAAATAGGAATATTTTTACACTGTTGGTGGGACTCTAAACTAGTTCAACCATTGTGGAAAACAGTGTGGCGATTCCTCAAGGATCTAGAACTAGAATAACCATTTGATCCAGAGATCCTATTACTGGGGGTATACCCAAAATATTATAAGTCATGCTGTTATAAAGACACATGCACACATATATTTATTGCAGCAATATTCATAATAGCAAAGACTTGGAATCAACCCAAATGTCCATCAGCAACAGACTGGATTAAGAAAGTGTGGCACATATACACCATGGAATACTATGCAACCATAAAAAAGGATGAGATCGTGTCCTTTGTAGGGACATGAATGCAGCTGGAAACCATCATTCACAGCAAACTATCGCAAGAAAAGAAAACCAAATACCTCATGTTCTCACTTATAGGTGGGAATTGAACAACGGGATTTGGACACAGGAAGTGGATTATCACACACAGGGTCCTATTGTGGGGAGAGGGTGGGGGGAAGGATAGCATTAGGAGATATACCTAATGTAAATGAGAGTTAATGGGTGCAGCACACCAACATGGCACATGTATACATATGTAACAAACCTGCATGTTGTGCACATGTACACTAGAACTTGTAGTATAATAAAAAAAAGGGGGGGGGATGAGTTCATGTCCTTTGTAGGGATATGGATGCAGCTGGAAACCATCATTCTCAGCAAACTATCACAAGAACAGGAAACCACACACCGCATGTTCTTATTCATAGGTGGGAATTTAACAATGAGAACACTTGGACACAGGACAGGGAACATCACACACCAGGGTCTGTTGTGGGATAGGGGGAGGGAGGGGATAGCATTAGAAGATATAGCTAAAGTAAACGATGAGTTAACCGGTGCAGCACACCAACATGGCACATGTATACATATGTAACAAACCTGCACGTTGTGCACATGTACCCTAGAACATAAAGTATGAAAAAATTTTTATAAAGACAAAGGAAATTAAAAAGAAAAGAAGAGAAATAATGGAAGCCTAAAGCTATGGTTATTGAGACTAATGCTAATTCTTTAAGTTTTGATCATATTCTCACCTAAGTGAGAGTACAGACACTTCAAAATAGAGCCTCACACGCTGGATGTTATATACACCCACTGAAATTTTAAGGAAGCAGATAGCTCTCAAAGCAGATCATATTTTCCTGTAAATAGAAGATTCCAGTCTACATGAGTGAGCATAATAAGGAAGTCCCCTCTGCTTTAACTTTTACCAAAATAAGTGACCTGAAGTACTCTGATGTTAACCAATCAATTTATTTCTATGGCATTGTTTACTGATTCACATTTGACAAAACCCACTGTTTTGTTATTGTATTGCACAAGGGGAGTTATCACTATATCTGTATAGGGAGAGCTGCCCCAAATCATAAATCAAAAATTAAACCCAATTACATCTATAACTAAATTAATTGAAATTTTGTCTTCTTACACATGTTCACAGAAAGCAATGGCCAGTGGAGTCTCTCAGGCTGCATCATTCTCACTCTGACCCTCCTGTCTTTCTCTTTCACTTACAAGGACCTTTATGATGACACTCGGAGACACCCCGATAATCCAGAATAAACTTCCCATCTCAAGATACTCAACTGCATCACCGTTGAACAGTGTTTTTTCCAAGAAAAGTAAATGCATGTGTTCCAAGGGTTAGGATGGGAATTTTTTTTTTTTTTTTGAAACAGAGTTTCACTCATGTGTCCCGTGCTAGAATGCAGTGGGGTGATCTCAGCTCACTGCAACCTCCACCTCCCAGGTTCAAATGATTCTCCTGCCTGAGCCTAACAAGTAGCTGGGATTACAGGTGCCCACCACCACGTCCAGCTAATTTTTGTGGTTTTAGTAGAAACAGGGTTTCACCATATTGGTCAGGCTGGTCTCGAACTCCTGACCTCGTGATTTGCCCATCTTGACCTCCCAAAGTGCTAGGATTACAGGCATGAGCCACCACACCCAGCCCAGATGTGGACATTTTTAAGAGGCTATTATTCTGCCTCATACAGGTCACTTTCGTAAACATTACCCACAACAAAAATATGTTTTGCCTTCCTTCTATGTCTCACTTTTCTGTCTACACAAACCACAGTGAAACATACTAGCTCAGCTATGAAGTGGCTGGATGACCCTGGGTCCCTCATTTGATCTCCCTCAGCCTCTTTCCTCATCTGCAGTTTAAGGCTGACTCTTACTACATCAGAAAATGGCAGTGGAAGAGTAAATGGACATGTGTAAGACATTAGTCACAGAGCCTGGTACCTGATAAGCCCTCGGTGAACATTCCTTTCAGTCCTTTCCTTTCACCATCCCATTTCTCTTGCCATCACTCATCTTTTCCTTCAACTCCTTTCTCTTCAATAACTTTCTCAGTCTATCCTGCCAATTAAAGAAGCCACAGTACCCATTCTCTCATGACTCTGATGTTGTGTTCTTGTGACAGAGTCCGTTATCCACTCAAGGCAATGGTATTATGTATATGAAGAGGTCTGTTTGCAACAAGAAATCCTTTTTATGTTCACGCAAAATTTATACATGATTTGTTTTAACTTACACATACCAGTCTCAGTTCTACCCTGTTATTTCATACATGCACTTCATTATTTTATTCTTCAGTCTTTCTCGTTACACCTTAAAAATTAGGATAGTACAAAAACAAAAGTAATGGTCTGGGCCAGAATAGGGTATTCCTTTAGCAAGATGAAAGCTTTCCTTCTCAAGGTGAATGATATCTGCAAGGCAGCCCTGATGCCCATTTCTGGGTTTGGCTTACATCAAAGCCATTCCACTCTAGGACACATTCTAGATTCCCAGGAGATAATGATTGTCACAGAAGCCACACTCACTCTGAGCATTCCTACTGTTAGGTAAATGAATGTTTACAGAATGTTGTGCATGAGTTACCTCTCCTAAATTCTTCTACTCCTGGAAGTTAAGCTTCCCCACTAATCAGCTTCATCTCCAGCTGGCCTGAATGGACCCTGACTGGAAAGTACCTCCACACTCTGGATGGCCAGGGTGGCACTTTTGCCTATTGCCATAATTATAATTGCTCACACACTGATGCAGCACTCACTATGCACCAGGCACTATCCTAAGAGCTTTTCATGTAGCTACAGTCCTAACAAAAATATCCTAAGTGCCACCAACCCATTTTTAGAGATTAAAAAAAAAAAAAAAAACTGTGGCAAAGAAGTATGTGCCCATTGTCACCTAACTCCATAATTTAACCTTATCCTCCACTTCATCTGCTAAGATGACACTCTAAAATTAACAAGGTCTGCTGAATGACATCCACCTTCAAAAATGATTTTTGTCCCATTTGCTTTCAGGATTTGACAGCCAGCATTTCGTTTTCTGTCTCATCCTTCACTTATGCACCTGTTCCCTAACACTATACTCACAACTGCACAGTCCTGCATAAAAGCTAGCTTTTAGAAACCTCAATCTCTTTTGGAAAAAAGAAAGGCCAGGTTCCAAGTCACACAAAAAGTCATTTTTTATTCTATTGTCAACTATTTGCATGGCCATTCTCTGGCCATAAACAAGTGCACTAGAAACAGAAAGTGCAATGAGAAGAAAGTAGGAGGAAGGTGAGTTTCTAGATAGACACACAGGGAAAAGATGCCAAATCCAGAAAAAATCACAAAATTCACCCAGGGAGTGTGGCTTTGAGCAATGACAGCCTCACCTGTCAAGTTCCACGGTGTTGGCCTCTTACTTCCTTCTCAACCTGCCCTTCCTGGTCTTGCTTTCTTAGACCAATACAAACAACCTGGGAGCTGGGGCCAGATCAGAGTACACAGCACTGAGTGGTAGGGTTGGCAAAGGCAGAAAAGGAAGAAGAGTGACTCATGAAGAACTCACTCACCTAGGTTCATATCACCTAGGCAGGTAATAGATTACTGAAGGGCTTTGCAGGACTCATGGTTGTTATCCAGAATGACTGACTGAGGCAAGGGTCTTGAACAATTGAGTTTCATTGAGCCATAGCTTGAAGGTACACCCCGGGAAAACATGAGTTTCAAAAAACCTCGGTGGCTTGTGTTCTCTCTGAAGAGGTTTCAGGAGGCTTAGTATTTATACATTTGATTAAAGGAGAGAAGACACATAGGAAGAGATGGAGTGGGCAGAAAAACAATTGATCTAATCTTCTTTTCCTTCTGTGCCTCAAAACATAATAAAGTTATAATCAGCATGTCTTTCTTTCACAAAGAAATATACATCTTGAAAGGTTTTGAAGTCAAGAAAAAACAATTTGTTCAGGCAATGATCCAGAGATGCCTCAGATCTTTGGCTTTCCTGTTTACTCCGTTCTTTATCTTTTCTTTTTTTTTTTTTTTAAAGAGACAGAATCTTGCTCTGTCACCTAGACTAGAGTGTGCTCACTGCAGCCTTGAACTCCTGGGCTGAAGCGGTCCTCCCACGTTAGCCTCCCAAGTATCTGAGACTATAAGCATGCACCACTGAACCTGGGTAACTTGATTTATTTTGTTTTGTAAAGACGTGGTCTCTCTTTGTTGCTTAGGGTGGTCTTAAACTCCTGGTTTCAAGTGATCCTCCTGCCTTGGACTCTCAAAGTGCTGAGATGACAGGCCGGTGACAGCACACCTGACATCCCAATTCTTCAAAAGCTCTCAGAGAAAGCATTGTAGAAGACCTTTGTGGCTGTATGTTAAATCTGATCCTACATGACTAGGAAAGATCATTCTTAAGAAGTCACATCCCATGGTAAAGGGGATGAAGTCAAATCAGAAAGGGCAAAGGGAAGTCACAGCTAAAAAGTGACAGTATAATCCTGGAACCTTATTAAAGTCACACAACTGCTGCTTCAATTATAGCAATTTGTTTGGCACACATGGCTCTAACCCTTTCAGTTGTATGTTGGCTCAACTGTAATGTCTGGAGCAGTCTATAGACTAGGTTTTCTAGAGTTTCTGAATCATCTACCAATTGTAATTACAATGTGACACAATTCTCTGAATTGCTGTCTGAACCCAGTGTTCATGTGTACCTTTTGTGTAGTCTACACATCAGCAGGCATAAAGGTTGTTTATATATAAGTTGCTATGATTTCTCCAGAATTTTATATAAGTCGTCTAGTTTCAACTTGCAAGGTTTAATCTATCCATCTGACAAAAGGCTAATATCCAGAATCTACAAGAAACTTAAACACATTTACAAGAAAAAAAAAAAAAGAAAAACCCCATCAAAAAGTGGGCGAAGCACATGAACAGACACTTTTCAAAATAAGACATTTATGTGATCAACAAATATGTGATAAAAAACTCATCATCACTGGTGATTAGAAACATGCAAATCAAAATCACAATGAGATACCATCTCATGCTAGTTAGAATGGTGATCATTAAAAGGTGAGGAAACAACAGATGCTGGAGAGAATGTGGAGAAATACGAACGCTTTTACACTGTGGGTGGGAGTGTAAATTAGTTCAGCCATTGTGGAATCACAGTGTGGTGATTCCTCAAGGATCTAGAACAAGAAATACCATTTGACCCAGTAATCCCATTACTGGGTATATACCCAAAGGGTTATAGATCATTCTATTATAAAGACACATACACACATATGTATATTGCAGCACTATTCACAATAGCAAAGACTTGGAACCAACCCAAATGCCTATCAATGATAGATGAATAAAGAAAATGTGGTACATATACACCATGGAATTTGATGCAGCCATAATAAAGGATGAGTTCATGTCCTTTGCAGGGACATGGATGAAGCTGGAAACCATCATTCTCAGCAAACTAACACAGGAACAGAAAACCAAACACCACATTTTCTCACTCATAAGTGGTAGTTGAACAATGAGAACACGTGGATACAGGGAGGGGAACATCATACACTGGGGCCTGTTGAGTGGTGGGAGGCTAGGGGAGGGATAACATTAGGAGAAATACCTAATGTAGATGATGGGCTAATGGGTGCAGCAAAACACCATGGCATGTGTATACCTATGTAACAAACCTGCAGGTTCTGCACATGTGTCCCAGAACTTAAAAGTGCAATTTTAAAAAATGATACAAATTTTAACAGCAAAGTTTTAAGGTATAATATACCAAAATGGAAGAAAAATGGAAGAAAATTCTGAAACCATTAGTTTTGAAACTTGTAGCCAGGAAAAAATTTAGGATTCAGTTCAAATTGTAGGTAAATAACAAAATTCAAAAAAACAAAAAAATGAGCACGTCTAAAATTCCATAATTGTTGTTCTGTTGTTTTCTTCTAAAAAATAGGATTGTTTTTCAACTCCTGTTTCCCATTTTTATGAAACAGAAATCATATGGGACCAATGTATTTCCAAAATAAGTTTTAGTCTTATACCTGGATTGTTTACATAAAGTGCAGCAAGAATGTAGATTCAAGGTCTCTAATAATACTTATATGTTATATATATTTATATATATAAATATAAGAATTTATACATATATTCTATCCTGTAGAATGGCATTAAAGTATATTAGCAAATCTGTACAAGTTTTCAGCAGCCTCAATTCTTGTTTCTTCAGAAGAAAGGATTCAACTAAGGGTCTAAGGCAGAAGAAGAGACTGAGGCAAGTTTTACAGCAAGAGTGAAAGTTTATTTAAAAGCTTTAGAGCAGAAATTAGAGAAAGTAAAGTACACTGAAAACAGGGTCAAACAGGCGATGAGATTTCACACATGTGATTTGACCTTGGACTTAGGCTTTTGTATGTTGGAATAATTCTGGAGTCTGCATCTTTTCTCCCCTGATTTTTCCCTTAAAGTGGGCTCTCTGCATGTGCAGTGGCCCACCAGCACTTAAGAAGGGAGCCTGTCTAGTGTGTTTCTTGGAGTACAGTTGGAAAACAGAGACCAAAATAAAAGCTATATATGTCAATAAAATTGGTCTCCTTATAAAATCCTGTTATAAATTTCTATCATTTTTGTGTTACCTTGGCATCTATTTTTAATCTTCTTTGAACACACCCAAATTCCTTCTCTCTCACTCTCTCTCTGCTTTGAGACGTAAATTTACTACCTATTTTCTCTAAAATTCAGCAAGAGCTTCCTAAGATAAATGTTAACTTTTTCTATTTACAAAAGCACAATTTAAATACAACTTTTGTTTTTTAATAGTGAGTTTTATGGGTTCCATGCATAAAGTTTTAAAATCAAAAATCTAAAGTGTTTCTGTCTCCCTCTATCTTTATGTGCACGTGTTTTTGTTCTATGTGGTATCACACATATGTATATGTCTGTACCTATAGATATATATTTTGTTTATACATGATATCAAATTAATATAAAAATAAATGAGTACTCATCAATTAAGTAAATAATCCCAAATGCTTTTCAACACATGTGATATTAGTAATCTTCAATAATGGAAGAACACCTCAAATGAGCATGCATACCTATCTGCAGCCTCCTTAAAAGAAATTATCGGCCAAGAATTTTATATCCAGCAAAACTAAAGTTCATAAGTAAAGGAAAGATAACAGTCTTTTTTAGACAAATAAATGCTGAGAGAATTTGCCAGTACTAAGCAAGCACTACAATAACTGTTAAAAGGAGCTCCAAATCTGGAAACAAATCCTGGAAACACATCAACACAGAACCTCTTTAAGCATGAATCTCACAGGACCTATAAAACAAGAATACAATAAATAACTGAATAAAACCAAGGTATTTAGGCAACAAATAGCAGGATGAATGGAACAGTACCTCACATCTCAATACTAACATTGAATGTAAGTGGTCTAAATGCTCCACTTAAAAGATACAGAATTGCAGAATTGATAATAATGCACCAAGCAAGTATCTGCTGTCCTCAAGAGACTCCCATAACCATAAAGGGTCATATAAACTCAAGGTAAAAGGGTAGGAAAAGATACACCGTGTAAATGGTCATGAAAGTGAGCAGGAGTAACTATTCTTATATCAGAAAAAACTAACTTTAAAGCAACAACAGTTAAAAAAGACAAAGAAGAACATTATATAATAATAAAAGGACTTGTCCAACAGAAAAATATCACAGTCCTAAATACATATGCACCTAACACTGGAGCTCCCAAATTTATAAAACTACTACAACCAGACCTAAGAAATGAGATAGACAGTAACACAATAATAGTGAGGGACTTCAGTACTCCACTGACAACACTAGACAGGTCATCAAGACAGAAAGTCAAAAAAGAAACAGTGGATTTAAACTATGCCCTAGAGCAAAGAGACTTAAGAAACATTTACAGAATATTCTACCCAACAACCCAGAATGTGCATTCTATTGATCAGCACATGGATCTTTCTTCAAGATAGGCCATATGATAGGCCACAACACAAGTCTCAATAAATTTAAGAAAATTGAAATAATATGAAGTACTCTCTCAGACAACAGTAGAATTAAACTGGAAATCAACTCCAAAAGGAACCTTCAAAACCATGCAAACACATGGCAATTAAATAACTTCCTCCTGAATGATCACTGAGACAAATATGAAATCAAGATGGAAATTTAAAAATTCTTTGAACTGAACAATAGTGACGCATCCTATCAAAACATCTGGAATTCTGCCAAGAGTATGTGAAAAGTTCATAGCCTTAAATGCCTACATCAAAAAGATGAAAGAGTACAAATAGACAATCTAAGGTTACATTTCTAGAATATCAAGAAACAAGAACACACCAAACCCAAACCCAACAGAAGAAAGAAAATAACCAAGATCAGAGCAGAACTAAATGAAGTTGAAACAAAGTAATACAAAATATAAATAAAATGTAAAGTTGACTTTTTGGAAAAACAAATATAATTGGTGACCATTGGCAAGATTAACCAAGAAAGGAAGAGAGAAAAGCCAAATAAGCTGAATTAGAAATGAAATGGGAGCTATTACCATCAACGCCACAGAAATACAAAAGATCATTCAAAGGTACTACGAACACATTTATGTGCATAAGCTAGAAAACCTAGAGGGGATGAATAAATTCCTGGAAATATAAAACCCTCCTAGATTAAATCAGAAAGAATTCAAAACCCTGAACAGAACAACAAAAAGCAGCAAGATGGAAAAGATAAATTAAAAATTAACAGCAAAGCAAATTCCAGAACCAGACAGATTCACAGCTGAATTCTACCAGACATTCAAAGAAGAGTTAGTAGCAATTCATTTGACACTATTCCACATGCTAGGGAAAGATGGAATTCTCCCTAAATCATTCTATGAAGCCAGTATCACCCTAATACCAAAACCAGAAAAGGAGATAACAAACATAACTGTAGACCAAAATCCCTGATGCACACAGATGCAGAAATTCTTAACAAAATACTAGCTAACTGAATCCAACAGCACATCAAAAACATAATCCACCATAATCAAGTAGGTTTCATATTAGGGATGCAGCAATGGTTCTACATACAGAAGTCAATAAATGTGTTACACCACATGAACAGATTTTAAAAATCACACGATCCTCTCAATAGACACTGAAAAGGTACTTGACAACATCCAGCGTCGTTTTTTGATTAAAACTCTCAGCAAAATTGGCACACAAACCCACAGCCAACATAATATTGAATGAGAAAAACTTGAAAGGATTCACTCTCAGCAGGGGAACAAGGCAAGGATGGCTGCTCACTCTCACAACTTGTATTCAACAGAGTACTGAAAGTCCTAGCCAAATCAATCAAACAAGGGAAATAAATAAAGGGCATCCAAATTGATAAAGAGGAAGTAAAACTGTCGCTATTTGCTGATGATATAATCGTATACCTAGAAGACCCTAAAGACTCCTCCAGAAAGCTGCTAGAACAGGTAAATGAATTCAGCAAAGTTTTTCAGTATACAAAATTAATGTGCACAAATCAGTAGCTCTGCTACACACCAACAGTGACCAAGCAGAGAATCAAATCAAGAACAGAACCCCTTTTACGACAGCAGTTATATATGGTGGGTTAAAAATATTTTTATTTTCTTCAACTAACGGGTGTTTCTAGAGGTGGAATTGGATGTTCTGCAGTTACAGAACTTTAGCCAATTTCAAGGCCTGCTTCACCATAATATAGAGCTCCTGTTAGATTTGGATTTGACCAAGTGAAAGGGTTTTGGATATTAGACAGGGTGAAGAGTTGGTCTAATCCAAAAGAAGAATGATAAAAACCAAAACCACAAATAGAGATTGCACTATTTAGATACTGCTGAACACTCTAAGCATAAGCAGAGGTTAGAATGAAGTAGTAACAAGCTTTATCCTGCAGCTACCAAATTCTAAAACAAAACCCCAGACCAGCTCCTTAGTTGAGCAGGGACCAAGCTGTAGTCTGCTCTCCATTGTCACAGGAGCAGGAAACTCATGTTCCTTTTAGGAAGTGAGCAAGACTCCATGAGAAGAGGAGTTCCATGAAAAAACAAAACTCAGATCTCAAACCAAAGAAAAAATCTGAGAAAGCAGGGACCTCAAGAGCAAGTAGGATCCAATTCTCAGAAAGTCACACGATTGGTCAGAACTGAAGCTCTATAATTGGTACTGAGCATGAACAAAAAAAGAAGAACTGCAGGTCAAAGATTCTAAACTCCATTAAGAGGACCCCTTCATGGTTGGGAAAATGTTAACCAAATTGAGTGCCTGATTCAAGTTTCTGAATCAATTGAGGTTTATTGGACCACAGCTTGAGGGCAAACTCTGGAAAAATACAAGTTTTAGAAACCTCTGTTGCTTGTTATGTCTTTGAGGAGGTTTTCAGGAGGTCTGACATTTATACACCATCTTAAGTTAGGGAAGGCAGGTAGGAAGAGACAAGTAGGGGGAAGAATATTGGGTCTCATCTTATTCTATATAGAGAAAAGAAAACATTATCAGTGTAAATTCTAACAGACTTTAGTTTTAGGAGCTAGACTTAGATTGCACACTTAAAGTTACAATTGATGTGACCTTGTTTTATGAGAGAAAATATAGCTTAAGATGAAGATGAAAATGAAGAGGAAAAACCTTGCTATACACTGGGGACCTTTATGTTTGCACCTCATATAATGCTCACAATGACCCTTTAATCAGTTACTATTATCCCTCTATCCCAAAACATTGATAAACTTGTCCCTTATCTCAGAGCCCATTAAAGGTAGAACCAGGACTCAGACTCACATTTCTGAATCTAAAACTCATGCTTCCAGCAAAAGAAACTCTCAACCGAGGGAACAGACAGCCTAAGAAATGAGAGAAAATATTTAGAAACTATGCATTGGACAAAGGCATGATATCCACCATGCAAAACTTAAATAAATTTACAAGAAAATAAACCATTAAAAAGTGGGCAAAGGACATGGAGAGACACGTTTCAAAAGACGTTATATATGTGGCCTACAGCACATGAAAAAGCCCAATATCACTTATCATTAGAGAAATATAGATCGCAACCACAACAAGACACCATCTCACACCAGTCAGAATGGCTATTATCAAAAAATAAAAAGATAACATGCTGGCAAAGTTGCAGAGAAAAGGGAACGTTTATGCACTGTTGGTGGCAGTATCAATTAGTTCAACCATTGTGGAAAGCAGTGTGACAATTCCTCAAAGAGCTAAAAACAGAACTACCATTTGACCCAGCAATCTCATTACAGGTTATATACCCAGAGGAATACAAATCATTCTCCCATAAAGACACATGCACACAAATTTTCATTGCAGCATTATTTGCTACAGAAAAGACATGGAATCAACCTAAATGCCACTCAATGGAACCTGGATGTTTAAAAATGTGGTACATATACACCATGGAATACTATGCATCCATGAAAAAAAAGAATGAGATCTTGTCTATTGCAGGAGCATAAATGGAACTAGAGAATAATATACTTAGCAAACTAATGCAGGAACCAGAAAATGAAATATTGCATGTATAAGTGGGCACTAAATAGAGAGAATACATGGACACAACGGGAGCAGCACACACCAGGACCTACTTGAGGGTGGAGGGTTGGAGGCAAAGGAAGAGAAGAAAAAATAATTATTGAGTATTAGACTTACTACCTAATTGATGATATAATCTGTACATCAAACCCCTGTGACATGGGTTTACCTACACATCAGACCGACACATGTACCCCTGAAATTAAACAAGCATTTTTTAAAAAAAACACGATGAAATTCAAACATCAACAATTTTATCTCTAATCCTTCTCCAATCAAAATTTTAAGATTTGTTGGAAAAAGAAAATTTTTAATGACCAGAATAAATTAGCTTCTTTTTTCTAAATAATAATAAAATAAAATTCTTATTTCACTCTACACTATTATACCTACCAGAATTCAAAGAAAGGAAAGTTGGCTGCCTCTAACAGAAATAACCATACAGATATCAATGAAGAGACAGGGTCTGAAATGGGCCTTAGGACAAAAAACAATTAAGGAGGTTGAGTGTCTGAGTTGGACTGGCAGACCCTGAAACAGGGACAGATGAACAAATATACTCAGACACAAATATCCAACGAAAGAATGAGCTGGGCTGCAGAGTCACTCACCCATACCAAGAAAGTTCCGGAAAAGAGGTAGCAGCAGTGGCCCCAATCAGCCAGCTAATTTCGCATTTATTTAGTACAGATTAAATTACAAACGTCTTGAGTAAACACCACTAGAGGGTCATTGACATTACCGACCTCCTGCAGATAATCAAAAGTTGTTCTTAAGACCACCTGAGTAAACTCCTCTACAATCCTATGTATCTACACCTTTAAAGAGAATTCAGCTGCCTTCAGCCAAATCTTTTACTGAAGCTATGCAACCTCCCCGGCCTTCCAAGAAGGTTTGTGACTGTTTCCTATAACTATTTTTATAAATTTTCCTGTAAAATCATCTCCACCACCCTGACTGAACTCCCACATCTCCACCTTTTCTGTTTCTTGTATCTGTCTCAAACAACAATAACAAAAATATTTTTTCACACTTGTTCTCAAAGCTCTATGTCTAGCTTACCTTCTTTCAGGAACCATGGGTTAAGTGATACAATTTGCATTAGGTCCCTTAGTTGATCCTGCAAAACCCAGGCTCCAGTGGCTTTAAGCAGTTGTTTGAATACTTTTAGATACTGCTCCTGTTGTGCTGATAACTGTTGTCCCGTGATAAAACCCTACTCTGAACAATTCTCTCAAAATTGGAGATCCCAAGTGGGCGCTGATGACCTACTGACTTACTGACTTACTGACTTATCGAGTTACTGGCTTACCAACCGCACAGTCTTCTCCTTAGTTTTCATACGTTCTGTCACAATTATTTGCAGCTATACCTCAGACCTGGGCACCAATATTCCAGGTCCTCACACGGGGCACCAACTGTCTGGGTCCAACTGGCAGACCCTGATGCAGCAATGGATGAACAAATACACTCAGACACAAATATCCAGTGAAAGAGCAGGCTAGATGGTGGAGTCACTCACGGATACCTAGAAGGGTCCCAAAAAGAGTTAACAGCAAAGGCACTTATCAGCCAGTGAAGTTCGCATTTATTTAGTACAGATTAAATGACAAAGGTCTTGAGTAACCACCACTAGAAGGTAATTGACATTGCCGACCTCCCCCAGAGTAGTCCCCCCAGCATAAGATTAAATGTTGGCTTTAGGACCTCCTGAGTAAACAAGCTCTTTACATAAACTCCTCTACATTCCTGTGTATCTACGCCCTAAGCTTTTAAGATAATTCAGCTGCCTTCAGCTACCCCTTTTACTGAAGCTATGCAAACCCCCAGACTTCCAAGAAGGTTTGTGACTATTTCCTATAACTATCTTTACAATTTTTCTTCTACAATATTGCCCACCACCTTGACTGAAGTCCCACTGTTGAGAAGACAGGGAAGGGCATCAGTCAAGCAAGAAAAAATTAGAACACGTTTGGCCATAAGAAAGTAAAATGTTGGTCAGGTCTTTCAACACAGATCAAAAAAAAAGGGAGATGAGGGCCATGCTATGAGGACACTGAATGGCAGCCTACGTAATGGGAACTTCATCCTACAGATAAGAGAAGTCACTGGAAAGTTTTGATAAGGTCACAAACATGACAAAGAGCATTTCCAGGAAGATTACTCTGACAAACGTTAGGCAAGATAAGCTGGGAAATGATCTTCAACTTTGGCAACTTAATAGAAATATCTAAAAGATCTATATTTCTTTTCTTTCTTTTCATGTTTAATTTTGAAATAATTTCAGACTTTCTAAAATGTTCCAAAAATAGGCAAAGTCCTCATATGCTTTTCATTCAACTTCCCCAAATATTAACATTATAGATATGCACCTAATAATCAAAATCAATAATGATTATTAACACTGTAAAATGAATGCCTGTAGAGACCTTATCCAAGTATCCTCTATGTTCTGACTAATGTCCTTTTTCTGGACCAGGATCCAATCTAGTATCACATATTGCTCTTCACTGTACTGTTTTCTCAGTCTCCTTTGATCTGGGGAAGTTAGGACATACGTTAAAGTGCTTCACATTTTTGAAGAGTATTGGTTACTTATTCTGTAGCATGACTCTCAGTTTGGACTTTTCTAATATTTTCTCACAATTAAACTCAGGTTATACAGTTTGTAGAAGAATAACACAGGGAATATGCTGCACCTTCTCCATCAATTATATTAGAATGCCATAATGCGTCGTTATCTCTGATTACTGGGGATCTTAACTTTGATCACTGCGTTAAAGTTCCTCCACTGCAAAATGACCCTTTTCCTTGAAAGCATTTTTAAACAACCAATTCCTGGGCTACATCACACATCAGCCAAATCAGATACGCTTGAGGGATGGCACAGGCATTGGGAGGCTTTAAATGCCCTACCAGTGACTTAATCAATATCTGGAAATGCAAATATATGGCTTAGACAGTGAAGATTAGAATCTTGAAAATTGGCTAGGAGACCATTCCTAAGGCTTCTCATTAAAGAAAAAAAAAAATCTAATTCTAAACAAAAGCAAATACATCTGGATTTTGGCATGGACATATGGTAGAGAAATTGAGGAAAAATAGAAATCACCTGATGGGGAAAGAGATGAGTGCGTAGACAGCAGTCCAATTTGAAAAAAAAAAAAAAAATGCAGAACCAGGTGTCATGACACTTGCTTGTAATTCCAGGACTTTGGGAGTGAAAGTGGGCAGATCACTTGAGCCCAGAAGTTTGAGAAAAGCCTGGGATTTTTCCAGCCTGGGTGAAACCCCATCTCTACAGAAACAATCACAAAAAAATTAGCTAGGCATGGTGGCACGTGCCTGTGATTCCAGCTACTCAACAGGCTGAGGCAGGAGAATCTCTTGAACTCACAAGGTTGGGATTGCACTCAATTATGATCTCATCACTGCACTTCAGCCTGTGTATGAGAGTAAGACATTCTCTCTATGAATTTAAAAAAAAGAAACAGTAAAAATAATGTTCTAAGGTCAGATCTAGTACAAAAACTGCATCTTATTCTGTGATGTTTAGATGCTATAATTAAAATAGAACAACGAGGTGTTTCCATATGAATAGCTGAATGATTCTATACTTTTAATGCAGCTGCATCATATTCTACTGTGTAGATACAAGGTAATCTGTTGAATTAGCATCGTGCTGGTGAAAGTCTAGGTTTTTCCCAATATTTTGCTGTTAAACAAATAATAGAGTGAATAACCCTGATTAGGTGTCATTTTTCATGACTGGTAATGTGATAAATTTTTCCCAGTAAAGTTTGGGAGGAAAAATATGTAATTTTTAAACTTTGACATGCATTAAGAAATTTTACTCTCCAAGGTTTGTACATATTTTTATGTTCCAAGAAAAGTAGGGGAGGGTAATATCACCTCAGCTGCTCTCACACAAATGTTCTCAGTGACAGGAACTTTAGGGACACAGGCACACGGCCATATCCCTGGTGCCGACACAGGGCAGTGGCATCTGGATCCTGAGAAGCTCCAGGAAATGTTAGGATGCTCTCTAGAGGACACCCTGCTAAGGATCAGAAAGGGGTCAAGGACGTCCAGAGATTACAACAGGTCTTAAACTAAGGGAAAGTTCAAGCGGAGGGCACTAAGTTTCAAGGAGCAAGCTGAGGTGAGAAAGTGGCAGAGAGTGATGGAAGGAGAAGGTAAAAAGCTCCAGGAAGCTAGGGAAGGCACATGAGGGCTCTCCACTCAACCTTAGCATTGAACTTTGTAGTGCTCATGATGATGGGGCTCTGTGAACTCTAGAATGTTCAGCACTATCTGGGGACTCTACCCGCTCAAGGCCAGCAGGACTCCCTCCCCCAGCTCTGACAACCAGCAATGTCTCCAGCTTTGCCAAATGCTTTTCCGAATGAAAAAATTGCCCCTGGTGGAAGCATTAATCTACACTAATATATAAAAGCAAAACACTAAAACTCATCACCTCTTGGTAGCAGAATTACAAGTGTGAGAGGGGTAAAATGGAGGTCTTCAATATCTATTGAAATGACTTTTACTTAATCAGCAATTTGATGTCCCAGAAGGCATGTGTAGAGGTGATGCCACATGGCTGCCTGTACCTCAGATTAGAAAGGGTATGGGTTATCCAAGGGTCTGTAACCGTAAACTGGAAATGTCTGTAACTGTGAAAGGGAATGACACCCACTGGGTTACGTTAAAAAATTGATGTAGGGAATTCTGTAGATATTGGGAGAAAAAAATACACAATGTAAACCCAAACACCATTCTGATTCTCTCACCATCTTAGGGTCATCTTGTCTATCTATGAATGCTAGCATAGGAATTTTTGTATATTTTCAAAATTGTATACTGTTGGATCCTTTTTAAAATAGGAATAAATCCCAAACTGGACCAAGTAACTGGACACTGCTGGAGTCTCACTTTTGACCAGGAGAGCTGACAACATCCTGCTCCCCCTGGCCTGGACACTGTTTGGCTCAGGGGCCTAAATGCTCTCCTATTATGGAGAAAGAAGATATTTTGAACATTCTCATCATTCACCCATTCGCCTCTCACAGCCGTTGACCTCTCAAACCTCTTCCACACTCCTGGATTTCTTTCTCAATTTACTGAGCGCCATTTCTGTCCCTCATCCATTCCAACATGTGGTGGATCCAGGTGGTGGATTCTGTCCACGATTTTATGAAAAACAAACAAACAAAAAAAAAAAAACCCCAAAAACAAACAAACAAAGAAACAATAAAAAAGACTTTCAAAATTTTTTGCCTAACACCTCCTTAAACTGACCTCCACCTGCAGCACCATGATCATACCGGCAGAATTTGGACACTTTTTCTGGTAGTCAGATGCTTTCCATGTCTCATTAGGAAATGTGACTCTCGAGAGAATGGGCAAGATGGCCGAATAGGAACAGCTCCAGTCTCCAACTCCCAGCGCGAGCGACACAGAAGACCGGTGATTTCTGCATTTTCAACTGAGGTACTGGGTTCATCTCACTGGGGAGTGCCGGACGATCGGTGCTGGTCAGCTGCTGCAGCCAGACCAGCGAGAGGTGAAGCAGGGCGAGGCATTGCCTCACCTGGGAAACGCAAGGGGGAAGGGAATCCCTTTTCCTAGCCAGGGGAACTGAGACACACAACACCTGGAAAATCGGGTAACTCCCACCCCAATAATGCGCTTTAAGCAAACAGGCACACCAGAAGATCATATCCCACACCTGGCCGGGAGGGTCCCACACCCACGGAGCCTCCCTCATTGCTAGCACAGCAGTCTGTGATCTACCGGCAAGGCAGCAGCCAGGCTGGGGGAGGGGCGCCCGCCATTGCTGAGGCTTAAGTAGGTAAACAAAGCTGCTGGGAAGCTCGAACTGGGTGGAGCTCACAGCAGCTCAAGGAAACCTGCCTGTCTCTGTAGACTCCACCTCTGGGGACAGGGCAATAACAAACGCAGCCGAAAACTCTGCAGACGCAAACGACTCTGTCTGACAGCTTTGAAGAGAGCAGTGGATCTCCCAACATGGAGGTTGAGATCTGAGAAGGGACAGACACCCTGCTCAAGTGGGTCCCTGAACCCTGAGTAGCCTAACTGGGAGACATCCCCCACTAGGGGCAGTCTGACACCCCACACCTCACAGGGTGGAGTACACCCCTGAGAGGAAGCTTCCAAAGCAAGAATCAGACAGGTACACTCGCTGTTCAGAAATATTCTATCTTCTGCAGCCTCTGCTGCTGATACCCAGGCAAACAGGGTCTGGAGTGGACCTCAAGCAATCTCCAACAGACCTAGAGCTGAGGGTCCTGACTGCTAGAAGGAAAACTATCAAACAGGAAGGACACCTACACCAAAACCCCATCAGTACATCACCATCATCAAAGACCAGAGGCAGATAAAACCACAAAGATGGGGAAAAAGCAGGGCAGAAAAGCTGGAAATTCAAAAAATAAGAGCGCATCTCCCCCGGCAAAGGAGCGCAGCTCATCACCAGCAACGGATCAAAGCTGAACGGAGAATGACTTTGACGAGATGAGAGAAGAAGGCTTCAGTCCATCAAATTTCTCGGAGCTAAAGGAGGAATTACGTACCCAGTGCAAAGAAACTAAAAATCTTGAAAAAAAAGTGGAAGAATTGATGGCTAGAGTAATTAATACAGAGAAGGTCATAAACAAAATGAAAGAGATGAAAACCATGACACGAGAAATACGTGACAAATGCACAAGCTTCAGTAACCGACTTGATCAACTGGAAGAAAGAGTATCAGCGATTGAGGATCAAATGAATGAAATGAAGCGAGAAGAGAAACCGAAAGAAAAAAGAAGAAAAAGAAATGAACAAAGCCTGCAAGAAGTATGGGATTATGTAAAAAGACCAAATCTACGTCTGATTGGGGTGCCTGAAAGTGAGGGGGAAAATGGAACCAAGTTGGAAAACACTCTTCAGGATATCATCCAGGAGAACTTCCCCAACCTAGTAGGGCAGGCCAACATTCAAATCCAGGAAATACAGAGAACGCCACAAAGATACTCCTCGAGAAGAGCAACTCCAAGACACATAACTGCCAGATTCACCAAAGTTGAAATGAAGGAAAAAATCTTAAGCGCAGCCAGAGAGAAAGGTCGGGTTACCCACAAAGGGAAGCCCATCAGACTAACAGCAGATCTCTCGGCAGAAACTCTCCAAGCCAGAAGAGAGTGGGGGCCAATATTCAACATTCTTAAAGAAAAGAATTTTCAACCCAGAATTTCATATCCAGCCAAACTAAGTTTCATAAGTGAAGGAGAAATAAAATCCTTTACAGATAAGCAAATGCTTAGAGATTTTGTCACCACTAGGCCTGCCTTACAAGAGACCCTGAAGGAAGCACTAAACATGGAAAGGAACAACCGGTACCAGCCATTGCAAAAACATGCCAAAATGTAAAGACCATCGAGGCTAGGAAGAAACTGCATCAACTAACGAGCAAAATAACCAGTTAATATCATAATGGCAGGATCAAGTTCACACATAACAATCTTAACCTTAAATGTAAATGGACTAAGTGCTCCAATTAAAAGACACAGACTGGCAAACTGGATAAAGAGTCAAGACCCATCAGTCTGCTGTATTCAGGAGACCCATCTCACACGCAGAGACATACATAGGCTCAAAATAAAGGGATGGAGGAAGATTTACCAAGCAAATGGAGAACAAAAAAAAGCGGGGGTTGCAATACTAGTCTCTGATAAAACAGACTTTCAACCATCAAAGATCAAAAGAGACAAAGAAGGCCATTACATAATGGTAAAGGGATCAATTCAACAGGAAGAGCTAACTATCCTAAATATATATGCACCCAATACAGGAGCACCCAGATTCATAAAGCAAGTCCTTAGAGACTTACAAAGAGACTTAGACTCCCATACAATAATAATGGGAGACTTCAACACTCCACTGTCAACATTAGACAGATCAACGAGACAGAAAGTTAACAAGGATATCCAGGAATTGAACTCATCTCTGCAGCAAGCAGACCTAATAGACATCTATAGAACTCTCCAACCCAAATCCACAGAATATACATTCTTCTCAGCACCACATCGTACTTACTCCAAAATCGACCACGTACTTGGAAGTAAAGCACTCCTCAGCAAATGTACAAGAACAGAAATTATAACAAACTGTCTCTCAGACCACAGTGCAATCAAACTAGAACTCAGGACTAAGAAACTCAATCAAAACCGCTCAACTACATGGAAACTAAACAACCTGCTCCTGAATGACTACTGGGTACATAACGAAATGAAGGCAGAAATAAAGATGTTCTTTGAAACCAATGAGAACAAAGATACAACACACCAGAATCTCTGGGACACATTTAAAGCAGTGTGTAGAGGGAAATTTATAGCACTAAATGCCCACAAGAGAAAGCAGGAAAGATCTAAAATTGACACTCTAACATCGCAATTAAAAGAACTAGAGAAGCAAGAGCAAACACATTCGAAAGCTAGCAGAAGGCAAGAAATAACTAAGATCAGAGCAGAACTGAAGGAGATAGAGACACAAAAAACCCTAAAAAAAATCAATGAATCCAGGAGTTGGTTTTTTGAAAAGATCAACAAAATTGACAGACCACTAGCAAGACTAATAAAGAAGAAAAGAGAGAAGAATCAAATCGACGCAATTAAAAATGATAAAGGGGATATCACCACCGTCCCCACAGAAATACAAACTACCATCAGAGAATACTATAAACACCTCTATGCAAATAAACTGGAAAATCTAGAAGAAATGGATAATTACCTGGACACTTACACTCTTCCAAGACTAAACCAGGAAGAAGTTGAATCCCTGAATAGACCAATAGCAGGCTCTGAAATTGAGGCAATAATTAAGAGCCTACCAACCAAAAAAAGTCCAGGACCAGATGGACTCACAGCTGAATTCTACCAGAGGTACAAGGAGGAGTTGGTACCATTCCTTCTGAAACTATTCTAATCAATAGAAAAAGAGGGAATCCTCCCTAACTCATTTTATGAGGCCAACATCATCCTGATACCAAAGCCTGGCAGAGACACAACAAAAGAAGAGAATTTTAGACCAATATCCCTGATGAACATCGATGCAAAAATCCTCAATAAAATACTGGCAAACCGGATTCAGCAACACATCAAAAAGCTTATCCACCATGATCAAGTGGGCTACATCCCTGGGATGCAAGGCTGGTTCAACATTCGCAAATCAATAAACATAATCCAGCATATAAACAGAACCAAAGACAAGAACCACATGATTATCTCAATAGATGCAGAAAAGGCTTTTGACAAAATTCAACAGCCCTTCATGCTAAAAACGCTCAATAAATTCGGTATTGATGGAACGTACCTCAAAATAATAAGAGCTATTTATGACAAACCCACAACCAATATCATACTGAATGGGCAAAAACTGGAAAAATTCCCTTTGAAAACTGGCACAAGACAGGGATGCCCTCTCTCACCATTCCTATTCAACATAGTGTTGGAAGTTCTGGCTAGGGCAATTAGGCAAGAGAAAGAAATCAAGGGTATTCAGTTAGGAAAAGAAGAAGTCAAATTGTCCCTGTTTGCAGATGACATGATTGTATATTTAGAAAACCCCATTGTCTCAGCCCAAAATCTCCTTACGCTGATAAGCAACTTCAGCAAAGTCTCAGGATACAAAATTAATGTGCAAAAATCACAAGCATTCTTATACACCAGTAACAGACAAACAGAGAGCCAAATCAGGAATGAACTTCCATTCACAATTGCTTCAAAGAGAATAAAATACCTAGGAATCCAACTTACAAGGGATGTGAAGGACCTCTTCAAGGAGAACTACAAACCACTGCTCAGTGAAATCAAAGAGGACACAAACAAATGGAAGAACATACCATGCTCATGGATAGGAAGAATCAATATCGAGCAAACACTTTCAAAAGCTAGCAGAAGGCAAGAAATAACTAAGATCAGAGCAGAACTGAAGGAGATAGAGACGCAAAAACTCCTTCAAAAAAATCAACGAATCCAGGACCTGGTTTTTTGAAAAGATCAAAAAATTGACACACCACTAGCAAGACTAATAAAGAAGAAAAGAGATAATTATCAAATAGACACAATAAAAATGATAAAGGGGATATCACCACCGACCCCACAGAAATACAAACTACCATCAGAGAATACTACAAACAACTCTTGCAAATAAACTAGAAAAACTAGAAGAAATAGATAAATTCCTGGATACATACACTCTCCCAAGACTAAACCAGGAAGAAGCTGGATCTCTGAATAGACCAATAACAGGTTCTGAAATTGAGGTAATAATTCATAGCCTACCAACTAAAACAAGTCCAGAACCAGACGGATTCACAGCCAAATTCTACCAGAGTTACAAGGAGGAGCTGGTACCATTCCTTCTGAAACTATCCCAAGCAGTAGAAAAAGAGGGAATCCTCCCTAACTCATTTGGGAGGCCAAAATCATCCTGATACCAAAGCCTGGCAGAGATACAACAAAAAAAGAGAATTTTAGACCAATATCCCTGACGAACATCGATGCAAAAATCCGCAATAAAATACTAGCAAACAGAATCCAGCAGCACATCAAAAAGCTTATCCACCATGATCAAGTGGGTTTCATCCCTAGGATGTAAAGCTGGTTCAACATACGCAAATCAATAAATGTAATCCAGCATATAAACAGAACCAAAGAAAAAAACCACATGATTATCTCAATAGATGCAGAAAAGGCCTTTGACAAAATTCAACAGCCCTTCATGCTAAAAAATTCTCAGTAAATTTGTTAATGATGGAATGTATCTCAAAATAGTAAGAGCTCTTTATCACAACCCACAGCCAATATCATACTGAATGGGCAAAAACTGGAAGCATTCCCCTTGAAAACTGGAACAACACAGGGATGCCCTGTCTCACCACTCCCATTCAACATAGTGTTGGGAGTTCTGGCCAGGACAATCAGGCAAGAGAAAGAAATAAAGGGTATTCAATCAGGATTAGAAGAATTCAAATTGTCCCTGTTTGCAGATGACATGATTGTATATTTAGAAAACCTCATCGTCTCAGCCCAAAATCTACTTAAGCTGATAAGCAACTTCAGCAGAGTCTCAGGATACAAAATTCATGTGCCAAAATCACAAGCATTCTTATACACCAATAATAGACAAACAGAGAGCCAAATCCTGAATGAACTGTCATTCACAATTGCTTCAAAGACAATAAAATACCTAGGAATCCAACTTTCAGGGATGTGAAGAACCTCTTCAAGGAGAACTACAAACCACTGCTCAGTGAAATAAAAGAGGACACAAACAAATGGAAGAACATTCCATGCTCATGGATAGGAAGAATCAATATCATGAAAATGGCCATTCTGTCCAAGGTAATTGATAGATTCATTGCCATCCCCATTAAGCTATCAATGACTTTCTCCCCAGAATTGGAAAAAACTACTTTAAAGTTCATATGGAACCAAAAAGAAGTCTGCATTGCCAAGACTATCCTAAGCCAAAAAAACAAAGCTGGAGGCATCACGCTACCTGACTTCAAACTATACTACAAGGCTACAGTAACCAAAACAGCATGGTACTGGTATCTCAACAGAGAGATAGACCAATGGAGCAGAACAGAGCCCTCAGAAATAATACCACACATCTACAACCATCTGACCTTTGACAAATCTGACAAAAACAAGAAATGAGGAAAGGATTCCCTATTTAATAAATCGTGCTGGGAAAACTGGCTAGCCATAAGTAGATAGCTGAAACTGGATCCCTTCCTTACACCTTATACAAAAATTAATTCGAGATGGATTAAAGACTTAAATGTTAGATGTAAAACCATAAAAAAACCCTAGAAGAAAACCTAGGCAATACCATTCAGGACATAGGCGTGGGCAAGGACTCCATGTCTAAAACACCAAAAGCAAGGGTGACAAAAGCCAGAATGACAAATGGGACCTAACTAAACTAAAGAGCTTCTGCATAGCAAAAGAAACTACCATCAGAGGCAACAGGCAACCTACAGAATGGGAGAACATTTTTGCAATCTACTCATCTGACAAAGGGCAAATATCCAGAATCTACAAAGAACTCAAACAAATTTACAAGGAAAAGCAAACAACCCCATCAAAAACTGGGCAAAGGATATGAACAGACACTTCTCAAAAGAAGACATTTATGCAGCCAACAGACACATGAAAAAATGCTCATCACCACTGGCCATCAGAGAAATGCAAATCAAAACCACAATGAGATACCATCTCACACCAGTTAAAGTGGTGATCAATAAAAGGTCAGGAAACAACAGGTGCTGGAGAGGATGTGGAGAAATAGGAACACTTTTACACTGTTGGTAGGACTGTAAACTAGTTCAACCATTGTGGAAGACAGTGCGACGATTCCTCAAGGATCTAGAACTAGAAATACCATTGGACCCAGCCAACCCATTACTTGGGATATACCCAAAGGATTATAAATCATGCTGCTATAAACACACGTGCACATGTATGTTTATTGCAGCACTATTCACAAGAGCAAAGACTTGGAACCAACCCAATTCTCCAATAATGACAGACTGGATTCAGAAAATGTGGCACAAATACACCATGGAATACTATGCAGCCATAAAAAAGGATGAGTTCATGTCCTTTGTAGGGACATGGATGCAGCTGAAAACCATCATTCTCAGCAAACTATCGCAAAAACAGAAAACCAAACACTGCATGTTATCACTCATAGGTCGGAACTGAACAATGAGAACACTTGGACACAGGACGGGGAACATCACACACTGGGGTCTGTTGTAGGGTGGGTGAAGTGGGGAGAGATAGCATTAGTAGATATACCTAATGTAAATAGCGAGTTAACGGGTACAGCACACCAACATGGCACATGTATACATATGTAACAAACCTCCAGGTTGTACACATGTACCCTAGAATATAAAGTATAAAAAAATTTTTTTAAGACAAAGGAAATTAAAAAAAGAAAAGAAGAGAAATGATGGAAGCCCAAAACTACAGTTATTGAGACTAATGCTAATTCTTTAAGTTTTAATCATATTCTCTCCTAAGAGAGTACAGACACTTCAAAATAGAGCCACACACGCTGGATGTTATATACTCCCACTGAAATTTTAAGGAAGCAGATAGCTCTCAAAACAGATCATATTTTTCTGTAAAAAGAAGATTCCAGTCTACCTGAGAGATCATAATAACGAAGTCCCCTCTGCTTTAACTTTTACCAAAATAACTGACCTGAAGTGCTCTGATGTTAACCAATCAATTTATTTCTAGGGCTTTGTTTACTGATTCGCATTTGACAAAACCCACTGTTTTGTTATTGTATTGCCGAGGTGGAGTTATCACTATATCTGTAGAGGGAGAGTTGCCCCAAATCATAAATCACAGATAAAAGCCAATTACATCTATAATTAAATTTGTTGAAATTTTGTCTTGTCACACATGTTCACAGAAAGCAATGGCCAGTGGAGTCTCTCAGGCTGCATCATTCTCACTCTGACTCTCCTGCCTTTCTCTTTCACTTAAAGGACTTTTATGATGACACTGAGAGAAACCCAGATAATCCAGAATAAGCTTTCCATGTCAAGACACTCAACTGCTTCACTGTTGAACAGTGTTTTTTCCAAGAAAAGTAAATGCATGTGTTCCAAGGCTTAGGATGGGATTTTTTTTTTTTTTTTTTTTTGAGACAGTTTCACTCATGTGTCCCCATCTGGAATGCTGTGGGGTGATCTCAGCTCACTGTAACCTCCACCTCCCAGGTGCAAATGATTTTCCTGCCTCAGAATCCAAGCAGCTGGGATTACAGGTGCCTGTCACCACACCCAGTTAATGTTTGGATTTTCAGTAGAAACAGTGTTTCACCATGTTGGCAAGGCTGGTCTCGAACTCCTGACCTCGTGATTTGCCCGTCTTGGCCTCCCAAAGTGCTGGGATTACAGACATGAGCCACTGCACCCAGCCCAGATGTGGACATTTTTAAGAGGCCATTATTCTGCCTCATACAGGTCACTTTCATAAACATTACCCACAACAAAAATATATTTTGCCTTCCTACCATGTCTCACTTTTCTGTCTGCACAAACCGCCGTGAAACATAGTAGCTCTGCTACGAAGTGGCTGCATGACCTTAGGCCCCTCATTTGACCTCCCTCAGCCTCTTTCCTCATCTGCAGTGTAAGGCTGACTCTTACTACATCAGAAAATGACAGTGGAAGAGTAAATGGACATGTGTAAGACATTAGTCACAGAGCCTGGTACCTGATGAGCCCTCCGTAAACATTCCTTTCAGTCCTTTCCTTTCACCATCCCATTTTTCTTGCCCTCAACCATCTTCTCTTTCAACTCCTTTCCCTTCAGGAACTTTATCAGTCTAATCTGTCAATTAAGAAAGCCACAGTACCCATTCTCTCATGACTCTGATGGTATGTTCTTGTGATAGAGTCTGCTATCCACTCAAGGCAGTGGTATCATGTATATGGAGAGGTCTGTTTGCAACAAGAAATCCTGTTTATGTTCACACAAAATTTATACACGATTTCTCTTAACTTACACATACCAGTCTCAATTCTACCCTGTTATTTCATACATGCACTTCATTATTTTATTCTTCAGTCTTTCTCCTTACACCTTAAAAATTAGGATAGCACAAAAACAAAAATAATGGCCTGGGCC
Organism: Macaca thibetana thibetana; assembly: GCF_024542745.1. Classification (NCBI taxonomy): domain Eukaryota; kingdom Metazoa; phylum Chordata; class Mammalia; order Primates; family Cercopithecidae; genus Macaca; species Macaca thibetana. Next base: position 47,419,297 of record NC_065596.1, on the reverse strand, counting down.
AGAAGAGGGTATTCCTTTAGCAAGATGAATGCTTTCCTTTTTCAAGATGAATGCTATCTGCAAGGCAGCCCTGAAGCCCGTTTCTGGGTTTGGCTTACATCAAAGCCATTCCACTCTAGGACACACTCTTAGATTCCCAGGAGATAATGATTGTCACAGATGCCAACCCACGTGAGTATTCCTACTGTTGGGTAAAGGAATGTTTACAGAATGTTGTGTATGAGTTTCTTCTCCTAAATTCTTCTACTCCTGGAAGTCAAGCTTCCCAACTAACCAGTTTTATCTCCAGCTGGCCTGCCTGGACCCTGACTGGAAAGTACCTCCACACTCTGGATGGCCAGGGTGGCACTTTTGCCTATTCCCAAAATTATAAGAGCTCACAAACTGACGTAGCACTCACTATGCACCAGGCACTATCCTAAGAGCTTTTCACGTAGCTACAGTCCTGACAAAAAAATCCTAAGTGCCACCATCCCCATTTTTACAGATTAAAAAAAAACTATGGCAGAGAAGTATGTGCCCACTGTCACCTAACTCTATAAGTTAACCTCATCCTCCACTTCATCTGGTGAGAGGGCACTCTAAGATTTACAAAGTCTCCTGAATGACATCCACCTTCAAAAATGATTTTTGTCCCATTTGCTTTCAGGATTTGACAGCCAGCATTTTGTTTTCTGTCTCATCCTTCACTTATGCACCTGTTCCCTAACACTACACTCACAACTGCACAGCCCTGCATAAAAGCTAGCTTTTAGAAACTTCAATCTTTTTTCGAAAAAAGAAAGGCCAGGTTCCAAGTCTCAAAAAAGTCAATTTTTATTCTATTGTCAACTATTTGCATGACCATTCTCTGGCCATAAACAAGTGCACTAGAAACAGAAAGTGTAATGAGAAGAAAGTAGAAGGAGGGTGAGTTTCTAGATAGACACACAGGGAAAAGATTCCAAATCCAGAAAAATTCATAAAATGCACCCAGGGAGTGTGGCTTTGAGCAATGGCAGCCTCACCTGCCACGTTCCATGGGTGTTGGCCTCTTACTTCCTTCTCAACCTGCCCTTCCTGGTCTTGCTTTCTTAGACCAATACAAACAACATGGGAGCTGGTGTCAGATGAGAGCACACAGCACTGAGTTGTAGGGTTGGGAAAGGCAGAAAAGGAAGAAGAGTGTTTGACTCATGAACACCTCACTCACCTAGGTACACATCACATAGACAGACAATAGATTACTGAAGGGCTTTGCAGGACATATGGAGGTTATCCAGAATGACTGACTGAGGCAAGGGTCTTGAAAAAACTGAATTTTATTGAGCCATAGCTTGAAGGTGCACCCTGGAAAAACATGAGTTGCAAAAAACCTCGGTGGCTTGTGTTCTCTCTGAAGATGTTTCAGGAGGCTTAGCATTTATACTTTGATTAAAGGATAGAAGGCAGGTAGGAAGAGATGTAGTGGGCAGAAAAGCAATTGATCTAATCTTCTCTTTCTTCTGTGCCTCAGAAAATAATAAAGTTACAATTGGCGTGTCTTTCTTTTGCAAAGAAATATACATCTTGAAATGTTCTGAAGCCAAGAAAAAACAATCTCTTCAGGCAATCATCTGGAGATGACTGAGATCTTTGGCTTTCCTGTTTACGCCGTTCTTTTTCTTTTCTTTTTTTTTTTTTTTTTTTTTTTTTTTTAAGAGACACACTCTTGTTCTGTCACCTAGACTAGAGTGTACTCACTGCAGCCTTGAACTCCTGGGCTAAAGCGGTCCTTCTACCTTAGCCCCCCAAGTATCTGAGACTATAAGCATGCACCACTGCACCTAGCTAATTTGATTTATTTTGTTTAGTAAAGAGGTGATCTCCCTTTGTTGCTTAGGCTGGTCTTAAACTCCTGGTTTCAAGTGATCCTCCTGCCTTGGACTCTCAAAATGCTGGGATTACAGGCCTGTGACAGCACACGTGGCACCCCAATTCTTCAAAAGCTCTCAGAGAAAGCATTGTAGAAGACCTTTGTGGCTGTATGTTTCATCTGATCCTACATGACTAGGAAGACTCATTCTGGAGAAGTCACATCCCATGGAAAAGGGGATGAAGTCAAATCAGAAAAGGGCAAAGGGAAATCACAGCAAAAAGGGGACAGTATAATCCTGGAACCTTATTAAAGTCACACAACTGCTGCTTCAATTAGAGCAATTTGTTTAGCAAACATCGCTCCAAACCTTTCAGTTGTATGTTGGCTCACCTGTAATGTCTGGAGCAGTCTATAGACTAGTTTTTCTAGAGTTTCTGAAGCGTCTCCCAACTGCAATTGCAATCTGACACAATTCTCTGAATTGCAGTCTGAACCCAGTGTCTATGTGTACCTTTTGTGTAGTCTACACATCAGCAGGCATAAAGGTTGTTTATATATAAGTTGCTATGATTTCTCCAGAAGTTTACATAAGCCATCTAGTTTCAGCTTGTAAGGTTTAATCTATCCATCTGACAAAAGGCTAATATCCAGAATCTACAAGAAACTTAAACGAATTCACAAGAAAAAAACCAAAAACCCCATCAAAAAGTGGGCGAAGCACATGAACAGACACTTCTCAAAATAAGACATTTGTGTGACCAAGAAACATATGAAAAAATGCTCATCATCACTGGTCATTAGAGACATGCCAATCAAAACCACAATGAGATACCATCTCACGCCAGTTAGAATGGTGATCATTAAAAGGTCAGGAAAACACAGATGCTGGAGAGAATGTGGAGAAATATGAACGATTTTACCCTGTTGTGGGAGTGTAAATTAGTTCAACCATTGTGGAAGACAGTGTGGCAATTCCTCAAGGATCTAGAACAAAAAATACCATTTGACCCAGTAATTCCATTACTGGGTATATACCCAAAGGATTATAGAACATTCTACTATAAAGACACACGCACACATATGTTTATTGTGGCACTATTCACAATAGTAAAGACTTGGAACCAATCCAAATGCCTATCAATGACAGACTAGATAAAGAAAATGTGATACATATACATCATGGAATTCGATGCAGCCATAATAAAGGATGAGTTCACGTCGTTTGCATGGAAATGGATGAAGCTGGAAACCACCATTCTCAGCAAACTAACACAGGAACAGAAAACCAAACACTGCATGTTCTCACTCATAAGTGGGAGTTGAACAATGAGAACACATGGACAGAGGGAGTGGAACATCATACACCAGGGCCTGTTGGGGGGTGGGGGGCTAGGGGAAGGATAGCATTAGGAGAAATACCTAATGTAGATAATGGGTTAGTGGGTGCAGCAAAACACCATGGCACGTGTATACCTATGTAACAAACCTGCAGGTTCTGCACATGTGTCCCAGAACTTAAAAGTGTAATTTTAAAAAATGATAAAAAATTTAAAAGCACAGTTTTAATTTACAATATACCAAAATGGAAGAGAAATGGAAGAAAATTCTGAAACGATTAGTTTTGAAACTTGTACCCAGGAAAAAATTTAGGATTCAGTCCAAATTGTAGGTAAATAACAAAATTCAAAAAAAAAAATGAACACATCTAAAATTTTTTTTTTTTTAGTTAAATACAGGTTGTTTTTTTTTTTTAATCTGTAATTGATGTACATTTGATTTTAAGAAGACACTTTACATCAGGTCACCACAAAGCAGATTTACATACAACCATCAATTGCAGAAAAACAAAGTTTCTTTTTGATCCAAACACAAAAAGCTTTGTGTTTTATTTTTTTATGATCTCTTCCTTGACCATAAAAAAAAAAAAGTAAAAAATGCAGTACTTTTTGAAGGTGAAGCTAGTAAGTTTACAGAAGTGCAAAACACCAAAACACTTTAAGAAAACTTTTTTTTTTTTTTTTAAGAAAAAGGTATGACTTCTCGTTTTCTGTTCTTGGCATAAATTTTAATTCTTTCCAGTGGAACCAAAACCGCCTGAACCCCTTTCGGTGTCATCCAAAGCTTGAACTTCTTCTATTTCTGGATAAAAAATCCGTTCGCAAATGAGTTGTGCAATTCGATCACCCTTTTTGATTTCAAACTTTTCTTTGCCAAAATTAAACAGTACAACACCAACATTTCCTCTATAATCTTCATCTATGACACCAGCTCCTACATCAATAAAGTGTTTTGCAGCCAAGCCTGACCGTGGAGCTACTCTTCCATAACACCCAGAAGGGAGCGCTATCTGAATCTCCGTTTTCACAAGAGCTTTCTCCATAGGCGGTATTGTATAATCATAGGCACTGTACAGGTCGTAGCCCGCGGCCCGCGCGGAGCCCTGGGTGGGGGCCGTGGCGTGCTTGGAAAGCCGGGCAAAGCGGAGCTGCATGCCGCCCTCCTCTGCAGTCCGGGGCCGCTTACTGGGTGAAATGGCGGGTGTCTCTTCAGAGCAGGGCATGGGAAAGCCAGAAGGCCAGCGAGGAGAGCGCCCGAGGAACAAGAGAGCGCACGAAGAGTTCGAACACACCTAAAATTTAATAACTGTTGTGCTGTTGTTTTCTTCTGCAAAACAATTTTCCCCTCCTGTTTCCCATTTTTATGAAATGGAAATCATATGGGACCAACGTAATTGCAAAATAAGCTTTAGTCTTATACCTGAATTCTTTACACAAAGTGCAGCAAGAGTGTAGATTCAAGGCCTCTATGAATACATATATGTTGTGTATATATATATATATGTATAAATATAAGAATATACACATATTCTATCATGTAGAATGGCACTAAAGTATATTAATGGCAGCAAATCTGTACAAGTCTGCAGCAGCCTCAATTCTTGCTTCTTCAGAAGAACTCAACTAAGGGTCATAAGGCAGAAGAAGAGACTGGGGCCAGTTTTACAACAAGAGTGAAAGTTTATTTAAAAGCTTTAGAGCAGAAATTAAAGAAAGTAAAGTACACTTAAAACAGGGCCAAACAGGTGATGAGATTTCAGGTGTGTGGTTTGACCTGTGACTTAGGTGTTTGTATGATGGAATAATTCTGGGGTCTGCATCTCTTCTCCCCTGATTCTTCCCTTAAAGTGGGCTCTCTGCATGTGCAGTGGCCCACGAGCACTTAGGAAGGGAGCCTGTGTAGTGTGTTTCCTGGAGTACAGTTGGAAAACAGAGACCAAAATAAAAGCTATGTATGTCAATAAAATTGGTCTCCTAATAAAATCCCCTTATAAATTTCTATCATTTTTATGTTACCTTGGCATCTATTTTTAATCTCCTTGAACACACCCAAAATCCTTCTCTCTCTTTCTCTCTCTTCTTTGAGATGTAAATTTACTACCTACTTTCTCTAAAACTCGGCAAGGGCTTCCTCAGATAAATTTTAACTTTTTCTATTTACAAAACCACAATTCAAATCCAACAGCTTTTTTTAAAGTGAGTTTTATGGGTTTCATGCATAAAGTTTTAAACTCAAAAATCTAAAGTATTTCTGTCATCCCTCTATCTTTATGTGCACATGTATATGTTCTATGTTGTATCACATATATGTATATGTCCATACCTGTGTTTATATACTGTTTATACATGGTATCAAATAAATATAAAAATAAATGCATACTAATCAATTAAGTAAATAACCCAAATGCTTTTCAACCCATGTGATTTTAGTAATCTTCAATAATGGAAGAACACCTCAAATGAGCATGCATACCTATCTGCAGCCTCCTTATAAAAATTATCAGCCATGAATTTTATATCCAGCAAAACTAAAGTTCATAAAGGTAAGATAACAGACTTTTTCAGACAAACAAATGCTGAGACAATTTGCCACTACCAAGCCAGCACTACAATAACTGCTCAAAGGAGCTCCAAATCTTGAAACAAATCCTGGAAACACATCAACGCATAACCTATAAAACAAAAATACAATAAATAACTGAATAAAACCAAGGTATCCAGGCAACAAATAGCAGGATGAATGGAACAGTACCTCACATCTCAATACTAACATTGAATGTAAGTGGTCTAAATGCTCCACTTAAAAGATATACAATTTCAGAATTGATAATAATTCACTAAGCAAGTGTCTACTGCCCTCAAGAGATTCCCCTAACCATAAAGGGTCATATAAACTTAAGGTAAAAGGATAGAAGAAGATACCCCATGGAAATGGCCACAAAAGTGAGCAGGAGTAACTATTCTTATATCAGAAAAAACTAATAGCAGTTAAAAAAGACAAAGAGCGACATTATATAATAATAAAAGGACTTGTCCCACAGGAAAATATCACAATCCTAAATATATATGCACCTAACACTGGAATTCCCAAATTTATGTAACTATTACTACTAGACCTAAGAAATGAGATAGACAGTAACACAATAATAGTGAGGCACTTCAGTACTCCACTGACAGAACAAGACAGGTCATCAAGACAGAAAGTCAAGAAACAAACAGTGGATTTAAACTATGCCCTAGAGCAAAGAGACTTAAGATATATTTACAAAATATTCGACCCAACAACCCAGAATATACATTCTATTCACCAGTACATGGAACTTTCTTCAAGATAGGCCATATGAAGGCCACAAAACAAGTCTCAATAAATTTAAGAAAACTGAAATTCTATGAAGTACTCTCTCAGACAACAGTAGAATAAAACTGAAAATCAACTCCAAAAGGAACCTTCAAAACCATGCAAACACATGCATATTAAATAACTTGATCCTGAATGATCGTTGGGACAAATATGAAACCAATATGGAAATTTGAAAATTCTTTGAACTGAACAATAATGACTCATCCTATCAAAACATCTGGAAATCTGCAGAGTGTGCTAAAAGTTCATAGCTTTAAATGCCTACATCAAAAAGACTGAAAGAGCCCAAATAGATAATCTAAGGTTACATTTCTAGAAATTCAAGAAACAAGAACACACCAAACCCAAACCCAGCAGAAGAAAGAAAATAACCAAGATCAGAGCAGAACTAAATGAAGTTGAAACAAAATAATACAAAATATAAATAAAATATAAAGTTGGCTTTTTGGAAAAATAAATAAAATTGATAGACCATTGGCAAGACTAACCAAGAAAAGAAGAGAGAAGAGTCAAATAAGCTCATTTAGAAATGAAATGGGAGCTATTACCACCAACGCCACAGAAATACAAAAGATCATTCAAAGGTAGTATGAACACATTTATGTGCATAAACTAGAAAACCTAGAGGGGATGAATAAATTCCTGGAAATATAAAACCCTCCTAGATTAAATCAGAAAGAATTCAAAACCCTGAACAGACCAACAAAAAGCGGCAAGATTGAAAAGATAATTTAAAAATTAACAACAAAACAAATTCCAGGACCAGATTGTTTCACAGCTGAATTCTACTAGATATTCAAAGAAGAGTTGGTAGCAATTCATTTGACACTATTCCACATGCTAGAAAAAGATGAAATTCTTCCTAAATCATTCCATGAAGCCAGTATCACCCTAATATCAAAACCAGAAAAAAACATAACAAAGAAAACTACAGACCAGTATCCCTGATGCACACAGATGCAGAAATTCTTAACAAAATACTAGCTAACTGAATCCAATAGCAAATCAAAAACGTAATCCACCATGATCAAGTAGGTTTCATAATAGGGATGCAGGAATGGTTCTACATACACAAGACAATAAATGTGGAACAGCACATAAACAGAATTTAAAAATCACATGATCCTCTCAATAGACACTGAAAAGGTACTTGACAACATCCAGCATCGTTTTATGATTAAAACGCTCATCAAAATTGGCACACAAACCCACAGCCAACATAATACTGAATGAGAAAAAGTTGAAAGCATCAGTCTCCGCAGGGGAACAACACAAGGATGGCCGCTCACTCTCACCATTTTTATTCAACAGAGTACTGAAAGTCCTAGCCAAATCAATCAAACAAGGGATAATAAAGGGCATCCAAATTGATAAAGAGGAAGTAAAACTGATGCTGTTTGCTGATGATATAATTGTATACCTAGAAGACCCTAAAGACTCCTCCAGAAAGCTGCTAAAATTGATAACTGAATTCAGCAAAGTTTCAGTATACAAAATTAATGTGCACAAATCAGTAGCTCTGCTACACACCAACAGTGACCAAGCAGAGAATCAAATCAAGAACTGAACCCCTTTTACGACAGCAGTTTTAAAGAAATAATAACTCAGCATATATCTAAACAAGGAGGTGAAAGACCTCAAGAAAAACTACAAAACACTGCTGAAAGAAATCATAGATGATGCAAAAAATGAAAATGGACCCCATCCTCATGGATGAATAGAATCATTGTTGTGAAAATGACCACACCGACAGAAGCAATCTACAAATTCAATTCAATTCCCATTAAAATGCCACCATCATTTTTCACAGAACTAGAAAAACAATTCTAAAATTCATATGGAACCAAACAAGAGCCAACACACCCAAAGCGAGACTAAGCAAAAAGAACAAATCTGCTCGTGTCGCATCACCTGACTTCCAACAATACTCTAAGACCAAAGTCACCAAAACAGCTTGGTGCTGGTATAAAAATAGGCACATAGACCAATGGAACAGAATACAAATCCCAGAAATAAACCTAAATACTTACAGCCAACTTATCTTTGACAAAGAACACCAAAACATAAAATAGTAAAGGACACCTTATTCAACAAATGGTGCTGAAATAATTGGCAAGCCAAACCAGGAAAATAAAACTGGATCCTCATCTCTCACCTTATACAAAAATCAACTCAAGATGAAACAAGGACTTAAAACTAAGACCTGAAACTATAAAAATTCTAGAAGATGACACTGGAAAAATCCTTCTGAACATTGGCTTAGGCGAAAAGTTAATGACCAAGAACCCAAAAGCAAACGCAACGAAAGCAAAAATAAATAGGTGAGCATTAAACTAAAGAGCTTCTGCACAGCAAAGCAACAGTCAGCAGACTAAACATATAACCCACAGAGTGAAAGAAAATCTTCACAATCTATACATCTGAAAGATAACCAATATCCAGAATCTACAAGAAACTCAAACAAATTAGTAAACAAACAATCCCATGAAAAGTGGGCTAAGTATGTGAATAAAGAATTCTCAAAAGAAGATATACAAATGGTTATCAAACATATGAAAAAATGCTCAATATCACTAATGATCAGGGAAATGCAAATCAAAACCACAATGTGATACCACCTTACTCCTGCAAGAATGTTCATAATCAAAAAATGAAAAAATAACAGTTGCTGGGCAGGCACAGTGGCTGACACCTGTAATCCCAACACTTTGGGAGTCCAAGATCGGTGGATCACTTAAGGTCAGGGGTTTGACACCAGCGTGCACAGCATGGTGAAACCCTGTCTCTACTAAAAACTCAAACAGATTAGTAAACAAACAATCCTATGAAAAAGTGGATCACTTAAGGTCAGGGGTTTGACACCGGTGTGCACAGCATGGTGAAACCCTGTCTCTACTAAAAATACAAGAAAATTACCCAGGTGAGGTGGTGCATGCCTGTAATCCCAGCTACTCCAGAGGCTGAGGCAGAAGAATGGCTTGAACCTGGGAGGCAGAAGTTACAGTGAGACAAGGTCTTGTCACTGCACTCTAACCTGGGTGAAAGAGCAAGACTCCATCCATCTCAAAAATAAATAAATGAAAGTAATAGATGTCGATGTGGAAGCGGTGAAAAGGGAACACGTCTACACTGCTGGTGGGAACGTAAACTATAAATGAGTGGGTAAAGAAATTGTCATATATACATGATGGAATACTACTCAGCCATAAAAGGAATGAATTAATGGCATTCCCAGCAACCTGGAAGAAACTGGAGACTCTTATTCTAAGTGAAGTAACTCAGGAATGGAAAACCAAACACTGTATGTTCTCACTCATAAGTGGGTGCTAAGCTATGAGGATGCAAAGGTATAAGAATGATACCATAGACTCAGGGAAAAGGGTCGGAAGGGGGTGAACGATAAAAGACTACAAATTGAGTTGAGTGTATACTGCTCTGGTGATGGGTGCACCAAAATCTCACAAATCACCACTAGAGAACTTATGTAATTAAATACCAAATCCCCAAAAATCTATGGAAAAATAGATTTAAAAATAAAATAAAATGGCAAAAAATTTAAAAACAGCGTTCCTAAAAAATTCTAAAATTTAAAAAAAAAGAAAAAGAAAAAAAAAAAAAAAAAGGCCCTGAAGGTCACATACCAGAAAACTCTATTATGCTGCCTCTTAGTGCATATGTTTGAGCCCACTGGCTCAACTTCTGAGAACTTATCGGGAAGCTGCTGATCACCTGTTTCCGCTCTTTTCTATCTATTGTGAGACTGTATCTCCCTGGCACTACCTGCAGCCAATTATTACTTTAGAGAGACAGTTAACAAACAACTGACTTGACCATCACCTGGTGATGATCACTTGCCATTTCTAATATGGGGGTGGTGGAAGGATCTCTCCTGCCTGCTCATGTCTGACCAGCTATCTACTGTAACACTTTCAGATTTTTTGTTGTTGTTGTTGAAGACAGAGTCTCACTCTATCACCTAGGCTGGAGTGCAGTGGCACGGTTTCAGCTCACTGCAACCTCTGCCCCTCGGGTTCACACCATTCTCCTGCCTCAGCCTCCCGAGTAACTGGGATTACAGGCGCACGCCACCATGCCCGGCTAATTTTTTGTATTTTTAGTAGAGTCGGGGTTTCACCGTGTTAGCTAGGATGGTCTCAATCTCCTGACCTCGTGATCCACCCTCCTCGGCCTCCCAAAGTGCTGGGATTACAGGCGTGAACCACAGCATCCGGCCAACTGTGTATTCTTTATGACACAGGCATATAAACTTACACGTGCTGGCTCTCTTGGAGCTGCCAGTAATATATCATCCATAAAATGAATAATCTTGCTATTACAAAATTCTTTTCCACTGGGGAGCAAGGCTGATCTACATGTTACTGATACATGACAGGACTATTCAGCATTCCCTGAGGAAGCACTTTCCAATAAAATCGGCAAGCTGACCTTTCATTATTAATAGCTGATAATGTAAACGCCAAATTTTCTCTGTTCTGTTCTGTGAAAGGAATAGTATCAAAACAATCTTTTAAGTCAATCACAATTATAGGCCAGTCTTGACGAATTGCCATGCGGGAAGGGGTCCCATAGGCTGTAGGTTAGCATTAATAGCACATAAGTCATGCAAAAGTTTCCATTTGCCAGACTTTTGGGAATGAGGAAATGGGTGAATTCCAAGGACTGTTAGATGGTTCTATATGGTCGGCTTTTAATTGTTCCTCAACTAATTCATGGGCTCTTTGTAATTTCTCTACCTTCAGAGGTCCCTGTTCTACCCAATTAAAATTTTGAGAGACACACATCAGGGGTAGTAGAGGAAAAACAGTGGCCATAATTATAATTTAAATTTAACTTAAATTTTAACAGAGAATTATAATTTGAGATGTTCCTTGTATACAAGGAACACATGAAATTTTACCATGAGCCGCCCGTGGAGCTGGAGGGCAGCGAAACAGGTCCTGGGCAGTGGTCACACTGTGCTTGCATAGGCGCCACTTTTTCTCTGTGCTGCTTTTTGTCTGCCCCGCTCCCTCCTGCCACCGCTGGGCGGAGGTTGCCATCCTGGGCGGACCTTGTCAGCTTGGACACTACAAGCGTTTTTCTCCCTGAGCCTTTCCTTATACCTGCCGCTCCCTGGGCTGGACTGCTTCCGCTTCTAATGCCTTTTCTTACCTCTTTATAAACATACACCTGATTACCTTATTGATTTTGCATCACCGAGGAAGCTAAAAGCTTCCCTTCTAATGCTGCTTACTTAAGACAGGGTCCCATAGCTGTAGTGTATGCCTTCTTTTCTCTTATTTATTGGAGCATGGGACTCAGGCAAAACCTCACTTTCCTCTTTGTTATTTTGGCCCCGTGATAGTGGGGTTGAGGGACTCAGAGGTGGTAAAGTAGGTGATGGTTCCTTCTCCTTCCCTTTTTTAGGCTCTTCTGTGTATAATGGGACCAGAATTGCCCTCATTTAGCTCATAGCATTAAAGATTATACTGGGACCCGCTGCTCTTGCACATGAGGTCAGGAGATCGAGACAATCCTGGCTAACATGGTGAAACCCAATCTCTACTAAAAATACCATATTGGCCAGATGTGATGATGGGTGCCTGTAGTCCCAGCTATGCAGGAGGCTGAGGCAGGAGAATGGCGTGAATCAAGCAGACGGAGCTTGCAGTGAGCCGAGATTGTGCCACTGCACTCCAGCCTGGGTGACAGAGCAAGACTCTGTCTCACAAAAAAAAAAAAAAAAAAAAAAAAAAAAAAAGAAAGAAAGAAAAAAGAAAAAAGAAAAAAGAAAAGAAAAGAAAAAACAACCGCAACAACAAAAAGATTTCTTCCCACTTGTTCCCAAAGCTCTATGTCTCGCTTACCTTCTTCCAGGAACCACAGGTTAAGTGATACAATTTGCATTAGGTCCCTTAATTGAGCCTGCAAAACCAAGGCTCCAGTGGCTTTAAGCAGCTGTTTGAATACTTTTAGATACTGCTTCTGTTGTGCTGATAACTGTTGTCCCATTATTAAACCCTACCCTGAACAATTCCCTCGAACTTGGAGATCCCAAGCGGGCACCGATGACCTACTGACTTACTGACTTATCGACTTACTGACTTACCAACCGCATAGTCTTCACCTTAGTTTTCGAGGCTTCTGTTGCAATTATTTGCAGCTATACCTCAGACCTGGGAACCAACATGCAAGGTCCTCACACCAGGCACCAACTGTCTGGGTCCGACCAGCAGACCCTGACCCAGCAATGGAGGAACAAATACACTCAGACACTAATATCCAGTGAAAGAGCAGGCTAGGTGGCCAAATCACTCACCAATACCAAGAAGGGTCTGGTAAAGAGTTAACAGCCTTGGCCCTGATCAGCCAGGCAAGTTTGCATTTATTTAGTACAGATTAAATGACAAAGGTCTTGAGTAAACACCACTATAAGGTAATTGACATTGCCAACCTCCCCCAGAGTAGTTCCCCTGAGCATAGGATTAAATGTTGGATTTAGGACCACCTGAGTAAACAAGCTATTTAGATAAACTCCTCTACATTCCTATGTACCCAAGCCCTAAGCTTTTAAGATAATTCAGCTGCCTTCAGCCAAACCTTTTACTGAAGCTATGAAAACCCCCAAACTTCCAAGAAGGTTTGTGACTATTTCCTATAAATATCTTTACAATTTTTCCTCTAAAACATTTCCCACCATGAAGTCCCACAGTTGAAAAGACAGGGAAGGGCGTTATACAAGCAAGAAAGAACTAGAACAAGTTTGGCCATAAGAAAGTAAAATGTTGGTCAGGTCTTTCAACACAGATCAAAAAAAAAAAAAAAAAAAAAAAAAAAGGGAGATTGGGGCCATGTTATGAGGACACTGCATGGCAGCCTACATAATGAGAACTTCATCCTACAGATAAGAGAAGTCACTGGAAAGCTTTGAGAAGGTCACAAACGTGACAAACAGCATTTCCAGGAAGATTACCCTGACCAGTATTAGGCAAGATAAGTTGGGAAATGATCTTCAACTTTAGCAACTTAATAGAAATGTCTAAAAGATCTATATTTCTTTTCTTTTCTTCTCATGTTTAATTTTGAAATAATTTCAGACTTTCTAAAATGTTCCAAAAATAGGCAAAGTCCTCATATGCTTTTCATTCAACTTCCCCAAATATTAACATTATAGATATGCACCTAACAATAAACATCAATAAATGATTATTAACACTGTAAAATGCATGCCTGTACAGACCTTATCCAAATCCCCTCGATGTTCTGACTAATGTCCTTTTTCTGGACCAGGATCCCATCTAGTATCACACATTGCTCTTCATTGTACTCTTCTCTCAGTCTCCTTTAATCTGGGAAAGTTAGGATTTACCTTTAAGAGCTTCACCTTTTTGAAGCGTATTGGTTACTTATTTTGTAGCATGACCCTCAGTTTGGACATTTCTAATATTTTCTCATGATTAAACTCAGGTTATACACTTTGTACAAGAATGCCACAGGGATGATTCTACACCTTCTCCATCAATTATATTAGAATGCCCTAAGATGTCGTTATCTCTTATTACTGGGGATGTTAACTTTGATCACTGGGTTAAAGTTCCTCCACTGTAAAATGACCCTTTTCCTTGAAAGCATTTTCAAGCAACCAATCCCTGGGCTACACCACACATCAGACAAATCAGATATGCTTGAGGGATAGTACAGGCATTTGTAGGCTTTAATGACCTACAAGTGACTCTAATCAGTATTCGGAGTTGAAAACCTAGGGCTTAGACAGTGAAGATTAGAATCGTGAAAATCAGCTATGAGACCATTCCTAAGGTTTCTCTTTAAAAAAAAAAAAAAAAAAAATCTAATTCTAAACAAAAGCAAATACATCTGGATTTTGGCATTGACATATGGTAGAGAAATAGAGGAAAAATAGAAATCACCTGATGGGGAAAGAAATGAGTGAGTAGACTGCAGTCCAATTTCAAAAAAAAAAAAAAAAAAAGGCAGAATCAGCTGTGGTGACACTTGCTTTTAATTCAAGCATTTTGGGAGTGAAAGTGGGCAGATAACTTGAGCGCAGAAGTATGAGACCAGCCTGGGATTTCTCCAGCCTGGGTGAAACCCCATCTCTACAGAAACAAACACAAAAAATTAGCTAGGCATGGTAGCACGTGCCTGTGATTGCAGCTACTCAGGAGGCTGAGGCAGGAGGATCGCTTCAGCTCACAAGGTTGAGGCTGCAGTCAATTATGATCTCGCCACTGCACTTCGAGCTCGGGATGAGAGTGAGACACTCTCTCTTTAAATTTAAAAAAAAAAAAAAAACAGTAAAAATAATGTACTAAGGTCAGATCTACTACAAAAATTGCATCTTATTCTGTGATGTTTAAACGCTATAATTAAAATAGAACAACGAGGTGTTTCCATACGAATAGCTGAAAGATTCTGTACTCTTTATGCAGCTGCATCATATTCTGTTGTGTAGACATAAGGTAACCTGTTTAATTAGCATTGTGCTGGTGAAAGTCTAGGTTGTTCCCAATATTTTGCTGTTAAACAAACAATACAGTGAATAACCCTGATTAGGTGTCATTTTTTATGACTGGGACTATGATAAATTTTTCCTAGTAAAGTTTGGGAGGCAAAAATATATATATTTTTTAAATTTTGACATGCATTAAGAAATTTTGCTCTACAAGATTTGTACAAATTTTTATGTTCCAAGAAAAATAGGGGAGAGTAATATCACCTCAGTTGCTCTCACACAAATGTCCTGAGTGACAGGACCTTTAGGGCCAGAGGCACACGGCGATATCCCTGGTGCCCAAACAGGGCAGGGGTATCTGGATCCTGGGAAGCTCCAGGAAAGGTGAGGGTTCCCTCTAGAGGACACGCTGCTAAGGATCAGAAAGGGGCCAAGGAAGTCCAGAGATTACAGCAGGTCTTAAACTAAGGGCAAGTTCAAGTGGAGGGCCTTAAGGCTCAAGGAGCAAGCTGAGGTGAGAAAGTGGTAGAGACTGATGGAAGGAGAAGGTAAAAAGCTCCAGGGAAGCTAGGGGAGGCACATCAGGGCTCTCCACTCCTCCTCAACATTGAACTTTATAGTGGTCATGCTGGTGGGGCTCTGTGAGCTCTAGAATGTTCAGCACTATCTGGGGACTCTTCCTGCTCAAGGCCAGCAGGACTCCCTCTCCCAGCTCTGACAAAGAGCAATGTATCCAGGCTTTGCAAAATGCTTTTCTGAATGAAAAATTTGCCCCTGGCAGAAGCAATAATCTACACTAATCTATAAAAGCAAATCACCACTAAAACCCATCACCTCTTGGTAAAAGAATTACAAGTGTGAGATGGGTTAAATGGAGGTCTTCAATATCTATTGAAAGGACATTTACTTAATCAGTAATTTGATGTCCCAGAAGGCATGTTTAGAGGTGATGCCGCATGGCGGCCTGTACCTCACAGCAGAAAGGGTATGGGTTTTCCAAGGGTCTGTAACCGTGAACCGGAAAGGTCTGTAACTGCGAAAGGGAATGACACCCACTGGGTTACATTAAAAAGTGGGATGTAGGGAATTCTGTAGATATTGGGAGAAAAAAATACACAAAGTAAACCCAAACACCATTCTGATTCTCTCACCATCTTAGGGCCATCTTGGTTATCTATGAATGGTAGCATAGGGATTTTTGTGTATTTTCAAAATTGTATACTGTTGGACCATTTTAAAAATAGGAATAAATCCCAAATTGGAACAAGAAACTGGACACTGCTGGAGTCTCACTTTTGGCCAGGAGAGCTGACAACATCCTGCTCCTCCTGGCCTGGACACTGTCTGGCTCAGGGACATAAATGCTCTGTTATTATGGAGAAAGACGATGTTGTGAACATTCTCACCATTCACCTATCCACCTCTCACACCCGTCGACCTCTCAAACCTCTTGCCCACTCCTGGATTTCTTTCTTAATTGACTGAGCTCTATTTCTGTCCCTCATCCATTCCAACATGTGGTGGGTCCACGTGGTGGCTTCTACCCATGATTTTGTTTTAAAAAAAAAAAAAGAGACAGTCAAAATTACTTTCCCTGACACCTCCTTAAACTGATCTCCACCTGCAGCCCCATGATCATTACCAGCAGCATCTAGACACTTTTTTTGGTAGTTAGATGCTTTCCATCTCTCATTAGGAAATGTGACCCTCTCCACCCTGCATAAAGATTTCCCAGTAGAAATGAACACAGAGATACTGCCTGTGTGTTCGCAAAGGAAATGGTTTCTAGAAGAACATATGAAAGCTGCAATTATAGAAAAGACCACACAAAACATATATTATGTAGATGACTCTCACAATTTCTTTAAGAGATACATTGTAAAACATCACCTTAATAATTATTCTAGAAGAATAAAGTGTGCATACTGTTTTCTTAAATAAATTTTAATAAAATGGTTCCTTCCATGTGCCCAGGATGGGCCTTTGAAAAAAATTCTCCATTTTCAGAGGCAATGCCTGACAGGATGACATGGACTTAGGCCTGATATGCAGCCATTCCTGTCTACCATGACCCTGCTGCAGAACAGTATCAGCCCAGGGCCCAAACCTCCTGCTGAAGAGCTGAGTGAGAAAATTGAATATCTAAAGCCTCTTAGCTTTTTTCCACTCCACTGCAATGGGTACCAGTGCAGTCCATTTGCCCCTGAGGACATCCACCTGCTGGTCTTTGGCTTCTAAGAGTCAGACCTCACTGGCTTCTCTGAGTCTCAGCTGTTTTCATTCTACTGAGTGATGTACACAGCTAACCTGACAACATTGTGCCCCAAAGCAATGTTTTCTGTGTCCCTCATTATGGAGCTCACTGTCCCTCACCACATGGGTAAGTGCTTCCAGGGTCTCTCAATTCCTCAACACACATTTTAACACAGTTCCTCAGCAAAGGAAGTGATGATAATTTACCTACTTTGATAAAATTCCTGAAAAGATCCCTAGACTGCAAAATTTCAGTCAAAAGAAGACAGAAAATGCTTTCTAATTGCAAAACATTGGCCTCCTTGCTTTTCAAAAAAGTATCCTTGAAAGAGCCAAAATAATTTTGCAAAAATAAATTGCAGAACTTAAACTTCCTTATTTGAAATCTCACAAAACATTACAACTATTAAAAACAGAGGCTCCTGACATAAGAATACAAATAGGGACCAAAGGGATACAATTGAGAGTCCAGAAATAAACCCTCACCCTCATAGTTCATTGCTCTCGCATAAGGGTGTCAAGATAATTTAATGGAGGAACAATCATCCTCTCAAATAACGGTGCAGAAACAACTAGATAACCACATGCAAAACAATAAACTTAGAGAACTATACTTCCAACCATATCAAACAATTATCTAAAAAAATGATCAGCGAGTTAATTATAAGATTTATAACCATAAAAACATCTTAGAAAAAGACATAGGGGTAAAACTTAATGACCTCAAATGTGCAATGCATTCTCAAGTATGACCCAAATGCATGAGACACAAAAAGGAAAAACAGATAAACTGGGCTAAAGACGCAAGCCTTTTATGCATCAAAGGATATTATCAAGAAAATAAAAAGACCAAACACAGAATGACACATAACAGTTGCAAATCACTCAGACAATGGTTTCATGCCCAGAATATATAAAGAACTGCTACAACTCAAAAACACAAAGACAAACCACCCAATTTATATAAATGGGCCAAAGGACTCAAATGGACTTTTCTTCAAAGAAGATATGCAAATCATCAAGAGGAACATGAAAAGAAACTCAACATCATTAGTCATTAGGAAC
This sequence comes from Macaca thibetana thibetana, assembly GCF_024542745.1. Taxonomy (NCBI): domain Eukaryota; kingdom Metazoa; phylum Chordata; class Mammalia; order Primates; family Cercopithecidae; genus Macaca; species Macaca thibetana. The sequence goes on along the minus strand of NC_065596.1, from coordinate 47,400,971 downwards.
ACACAAAGTCAAAGCCACAATGAGATACCACATTACACCTATAAATATGGCTACCGTTCTTTCAAAATGTTAAATAACAAGTGAAAGCCTTATGTAGAATTTGGAATCCTCATGCACTGCTGGTGAGATTATAAAAAGGTACAACCACTAGGAGAAACAGTTGTGCTGCTCCTCAAGAAGATAATCATAGAATTCTCATACAGAATAACATCCATTCCTAGGTATATACCCAAAGAATTGAATCCAGGGACTCAAACAGGTACTTACCTAGGATGTTGATTGCAGCATTATTCACAAAAGATAAAATATGAAAACAATCCAAGTGTTCATCAACACATGAATAAACAGATGTGGTCACACATACAACTGAATGTTAATCTGCCATAAAGAGGAATGAAGCTCTGACATCCGCTGGAACATGCATGGACTTTGGAAACCTTATGCTAAGTGACATGTCAGAAACAAAATAGCATATATGTATAATTCCATTTATATGAAACATCAAGAATAGGCAAATTCATAGAGACAGAGTAGAGATGATCAAGGTCTAGGGTGGAAAATACAGGGAGTTATTATTGTTTCAAAGATACAAAGTTTCAGTTTAAAATGATAAAAATTTTCTCAGAAAAATAGTGGTGATGGTAACTGAACACTGTGTATGTGGCTAATTCCACCTGATTACACATTTTGAAATGGTTAGTATAGCACATTATTCACAGAACTGTGAAAAATTGATTTCCATTATTTAATTCACCCAGGCTAAGGTGTTTGTTACGGCAGCTGAAGCCCATGAATACATCATCTGAACCAGTGTTTTCAATGACATATATCACTCTTTCAATCAAGTTAGCTGGAAGCTCCTGTGCCCAGAAGAAGCAGAGGTTCCAAAACAAGAGCTCCAGCAAGGGTTCAACCAGCACAGGTCCCATAGGGCAGCCTTGATGTCAGGCCCTGGATGGCACGTGAGGCTATAGTGATACAACCACAACGTGAAAGTGTAAGTGTTTTTACTACTTACAGACACTGGGGAGCACTCGGCACACCTGGAGACCACAGATACCGAGATCAGTGAGCCCAGGCAGGGAGGAGAGAAGAGACCGGTAAGCCAATGTCTTTAGTAAGTTCAGGTGTTATCTGACAGGTTTCCAGCAGGGAGTTTTAATGGATGTGTTTAAAGCAAGCAGCAAACACTGGGACCAGGAGATCATGCTGTGACTGAGAAGCGGTCACTTTAAATGTGAGGGCAAATATCGGATTTATCAGTTTAAAGAAAGCAGCTGGAGAGAGGGGAGCCCAGCACACCAAGCAGAAGATATGACTCTAAGATTTTATCTCTGGTCAACAACTGGACCCACTTGAACCAGATACAGTATGGAAAAAAGTACCATGGTGACCCAGGCCTGCCTCTGATGTGAGGCAAATAAACATACACCTTAAAAAATGAATGCCAAGGCAACATGACACTATGAGCACTCATGACATTCATGGACACCAGCAGGGTGTGATACCATGCCCTGGAGTCAGAATCCTGGGTTCTGGTCCCTGGGAATGAGAAAATGAAAATGACTTGTCCCTAATCCCCTGGCTTTGATGCTCCTGCCCTGGTGGACACCAAAGATGGTCAAGAAGAAATGAGAAACCCTGAGCCCCAGCTCAGCCACCAGACCCCAGGGAGCAATAGAGTGACTGAGAACTGTCTCTTTGATCATGGGACTCACAGCCCCTACTGAGCAACCAGCACAGGCCTCTCCTCCCAAGAGGCATGAGAGATTCACCCTGCACACCTCCAGGAAGGACACTTTCCTCTGGGACACCCAGGTCCTGAATGTCCATCCTTGGAAGCTGCAGCCAAGCTAGACACAATTAGAGAAAGGAAAGGTCCCTCTCACCAGGCGACACACAGCTCACCCACAGCACAATGGGGTGTACCTGTGACAGGAACCTGGTGCAGCTCCAGCCTCCTGCACTGAAGGGGAGAGCCAGATGGGGATGAAAGAGGGCAAAGGGCATGAATGTGCACCTCAAACCAGAGCCATTGGGACAGCAGGAGGCTGAGACCCAGGACTGTGCTTGCCCAACCTACAGGGTATGTGTGTGACTGTGTGTGTCTCTTTTGTGTGTGTGTTTGTGTTTCTGGACATAGTGTGCATTGAGGTTTGGTGACAGAATCACTGCTGAAAAAGACAAAGGCCTCCACTATTCCCAGGGACCTGAGACACAGACAAAAGGAAAAAGAGAAGGAGGGGGACAAGGAGGCAGGACTGAGAGGGGAGGGGACAGAGAGGTGTCCTGGGCTCAGACTCCACCCATGAGCCAGAGAAGTGCTCCTGTCCCGGGAAGAGGCCCAGCAAAGAAGGAGGAAGGACAGCACAGCTGACAGCTGTGCTAGGAAAGATTCTGGATCCCAGGCTCATCTCCACACAGGAGAACACACAGGTAGCACAGGCCATGGGGCCCCTCTCAGCCCCTCGCTGCACACTGCATATCACCTGGAAGGAGCTCCTGCTCACAGGTGAGGAGAGAACTTCCTCGGAGAGGACAGGAGGAGGAAGCAGAATGATTGGATGGATTTTCCTGGAGGATGGGGTTCTAAGAAATAACAGAAGAAAGTACTTTGGGAGGCTGAGGTGGGTGGATCATGAAGTCAGGAGTTCAAGACCAGTCTGGTCAACACAGTGAAGCCCCGTCTCTACTAAAAATACAAAAAATTAACCAGGTGTGGTGATGTGCTCCTGTAATCCTAGCTACTTGGAAGGCTGAGGCAGGAGATTTACATGAACCTGGGAGGCAGAGGTTGCAGTGAGCCAAAATCATGACACTTCACAACAGACTAGGTGACAGTATGAGACTGTCTCAAAAAAAAAAAAAAAAAAAAAAAAAAAAGAAAAGAAAAAAAGAAAGGAAAGGAAAAGAAGAAACAAAAACAGAAAAGAAGGCTCTGTTGGAGCCTGGATAGGGGGAAATACACCAGAGAGGGACAGGGGTCAAAACAGGAAAATCACATTGAACCGGAATTGGTAAGAGGTAGGAAAATCCCAAGTGTTCTGTTTTCCTGGTTAATCAACACTGGACACCACATTTTGAAAAATGATAATAATAACGATTATCAGATGACACTTCAAATGAAAATATAAGCATTGCATGAAACACTGTCCTCAGCCAAAAAACCTCAACAATTGGTGAAAGAAAAAAAACACCCCAGGCATGGAGGGACCTGGGAACTTTCTCATCTACAGGAGTCTGCAGCCTGTTCCAGGCACTGGGGTGCAACCAAGATCCTAAAAGTCCCTGTCCTCAGGGAGCTCACGCTGTCATGGGAAGGAAGACAGACATGCAAAGAGATCTAGAATGTGAGGTCAGGTGTTGACAAGAGCTCCGGAGGGAGAAGAGCAGGGAAAGGTCAGAAGTAGGAGACCCAGGGTCTCTGAAGGAGGTGTCAGGAAAGAAATCTAAAGATGCCCTGATGTGAGAAGGACCTGAGGGTGGTGTGGAGGGAGGCATGAAGATCCCTGGGGAAGAGGATTCCAAACAGAAATATGACAAGGTAAGAAGGGTTGAAGAAATGGGGGTCATGCTGCTGACTTTGACCCAGTAGGACAGTAGTTCACACACACACACACACACAAAAGGGGTGTATGTGTGTGTCCTACTGTCATACTGGGGTGCTGTGTGTGTTTGTATGTGTGTGTGTGTGTCTTCAAGACTGAAGATTGAAGAGATCTTCTCAGGACCCAGAGTCCCATTTTTCACCCCCATACATACGTCGCAATATTGACTGATGCTCTCTCCACGTCCTAGCATCACTTTTAATCTTCTGGAACACACCCACCACTGCCCAAGTCACGATTGAAGCACAGCCAACCAAAGTTTCCGAGGGGAAGGATGTTCTTCTACTTGTCCAGAATTTGCCCCAGAATCTTATCGCCTACATCTGGTACAAAGGGCAAAAAACGGACTTCCGCCATTACATTACATCATATGTAATAGATGCTGAAACAATTATAGTTGGGCCTGCATACAGTGGACGAGAAACAGTATATTCCAATGCATCCCTGCTGATCCAGAATGTCACCCAGAAGGACACAGGATCCTACACCATACAAATGATAAAGCAAGGTGATAAGACTAAAGGAGTAATTGGACATTTCACCTTATACCGTGAGTGATTCCACATGATCCCTGGGTGTTGGGGGTTGGGAGTCCGTTCTACTTTACACCAACAGGATGGTCAGGCCTAGACGGTGCCTGTGTCCCTCTCTGCATTATGTCGCATGTTGGTGTTTTGGCATTTAGTGGAGGACACACACAGAGGAGACAAACTATAACAGATCAGAATTCCTTTCCTGCCTCCAGACCCTGCAGACACTTGCTGCACAGGAAGGACAGTCTGAAGGGAGGGTGCTCAGCAAGAGATGAATCTCAGCCAAGCACCTCATGCCCTCTTCATAAACTAGATCCTGAGAAAGACCCTGGAGAACTGAGTAGGGCTTTGCCTAAGAGGCCCCCAGAGATGCTCTCAGAAAAGCTCAGCCCTGGAGGCCTCAACCCCAGACCCGTCCCTAAATCCTTACTCCAGATAAAGCTGAGGAGGCTGTACCAAGGCTGGGTTGTGGCAGGGCTTACTGGGACCAAGGATTCACCAGGCGTCTGAGGACTGTGTCTCCAGGAGCTGCTCACTGCCAGGGCTCAGCCCTCAGATCCTCATCTGGGCAGGACAGAGCTTTCTTCACCTGACACTCAGAGTGGAGAGGACAGAAAGACAAGCTTTATAGGCCATCAGCCAACTGCTTTGCGAGTCTAATGTCCCCAGAAGCAGAAACAGAAGACAGAAAATGTACCTGGCAGCAGCTTATCCACAGGGATCTGACCTAAAGGTGCTCTCTCATGGAAGTGAGTAATAATAAATGCTGTTTGTGTGAACACCTCCACTGCACCAAGCATTAGGTCAGGTGACTGTGAAGAATTTACAATTTATTCACAGATAGCATGAAAACCCACAGTCCATTTGCAATTTACCTTATTTGACTGAGAGAAAACTGAGACACAGGAAGGCACAGTCACTGAATGAGAGTCACACAAACACAAAAGGCAGATCAGGGTCACATGAGGTCTGTCTGTAGCCACAGGCCCATCCTCTCCTCCACCAGAAGTGAGGGCTTTTTGGGTTCCAAGGACCCCATAGTCATTCATTGGCTCAAATCCTCTCTTCTTAGGCGTCCAAACATCAGAGGAGTGAGAGCAAATGGTCAGCTGATTAGTCTGTTCTCCAGAACTAAATCACCTGCCTCAACTGTCAGAGTCAGTGCAAAAAATGTCCGGGTCTCCCACTCAGATCTTAACCCCTATCACTGAACCTGAAATCCTGTGTTTCCCAAAGTGTCCATGTCACTGCCATGACAGGATAAAAGAGAGGACCTTGTTTTCATTCCCCACTCACACCCCGCACCAGCACAGGCCCAGTGAGAGACACACACTCAGGAGCTCTCACATAACAAATGAAGGAATTGAATGAAGAAATGAATGATCCATAACTTCTTTAGACTGGATCTTGGATGCAGGATCCTAGGAGGTCTAGCCACACCTGTCCCTTGTCATTCAGAGGCTGACACCCATGTTTCATCCCCCACTAACTCTTGCCCCTAAAGCCAACCCATCTCATGTAACTCTGAAGCCCTTTGGTCACTGGAGGGTTTTCAGGCCTGATCCTGGCCTGTGGAACTGGGGACACCTGGTCCCTGGGGTCTCTGAAGTCACTGTAGGCCCCACTGTTCACTGCCATGCTGTCTCTGCCTCTCTCTGCTTCTCTGTGTCCCTCATCTTCCTCCCACTTCATTCTACCTGGCAAGCCCTGTCCTGCACAGCTTCTTCCTCCACCCCTAGGCCTTCCCCAGACACTCCCTCTAACTAGGTTAATTGTTCTGTTCCCTTCCTGCTAACACTGTGGCCTGGCCCACCTCCCAGGAAACAGGAAAGGCACAGAAATCACCTGGAGTTGCCACTCCTGCCAAGTTTCATCTTGAGCCAATGTCCCCAGGTCACTAAGAGAATAAGCTTCCACTGTATCCCCATTCAGGGCTCTGTCCTTTTGTGAGGCTGTTCTGTGGACAAGACCATGGGACAGGGATAGTCAGCTCCTCCATCCACTCTTATAATTTCCAGACAAGTTCTTCTGGCCTCCTGCACAAACAAAACCAATTTATCCAGATAGTGATTTGCAGTAAAGAAATATTTTAATGACTCCAAGTGTGCCAAACAGGAGGATGGAGGTTTATTATTACTTAAATCAGACTCCCTAGTGGATCAGGGGTTAGAGATTTTCAAGGATAGTTTCAGGGGCACAGGACTAAAAAATGGGTACTGCTGACTGTTTGGGGATGGAATCATGAGGGCGGAGGGAAATGATCTGTTTGTGCTTGAATCCACCTCTAGGTGGGGACCATGTGACTGGCTGAGCCATTAGTCATGGGTATGGATGAGGTCAGCGGGTTTCCAGAATGCAAAGAATGAGAAACATCTCAAAAGACCAATCTCAGGTTCTACAATAGTGATGTTATCTATAGGAGCAAATAGATACAAATTTTGTAAACTCTGGGCAAATGACATTTGAGCAGTAAGGGATTATAGAAACTGTGCCTCCATTTTAGCAGAATTCAGTTCCCTCCTACAATCTTATTCTCATGGTCTTTCACCAGTTTTACAAAGGCAATCCCTGGGCAAAAGAAGGGTATTAGTGTTATGGAGGAACTATTATCATTCTTGCTTCAAAGTTAAACCATAAATTAAATTCCTCCCATGGTTAGCCTGGCCTATGTCCAGGAATGAGTGAGGACAGCCAGCCTGAGACTCGATGCCAGATGGAGTCAGCCATGCTAGTTTGCTGTCACTGTTGTAATCTTTGCACTGACTGACCAGGGTGTCAGAGGCTGGACAGGTCTGCAGTCTCCAAAGCCCATGGGCTGATTTCACCCATTTCACTCACGACTCCATCCACAACCTACTATGGAGCTCACATTCTCCAGCCACTTCCTAGAGACTTCTGGTTTCCTGTCAGCCATATAACAGGCTTGAAATTTGTCACTCGGTTCTAACAGTAAGTAAACAACGGAAAACTCAAAAGTCAACAACTCGTTAAAATCCCTCAGAGATGGCCGGCACAGTGGCTAACAACTGTAATCCCAGCACTTTGGGAAGCCAAGGTGAGCGGATCACGAGGTCAGGAGATCGATACCATCCTGGCAAACACAGTGTAACGCCATCTCTACTAAAAATACAAACAAATTAGCCAGGTGTGGTGGCGGGCGCCTGTAGTCCTAGCTACTAAGGAGGCTGAGGCAGGAGAATGGCATGAACCCGGGAGGTGGAGCTTGCAGTGAGCCAAGATCTTGCCACTGCATTGCAGCCTGGACAACAGAGTGAGACTCCATCTCAGAAAAAAAAGGAAAACGAAAAACTTGCTGTTAGAAAAATGAAGAATGTTTTTGATGCCTAGTGGTAGAATGCACACAGCTGAGAAAACAATCCCTAACTTGAGGATGTGTCAATAGAAACTTCCAAAACTGAAAAAGGAAAGTTCAAAAGGAGTGGGGGGGGGAAAAAATGGAACAATATATCCCACTTCATATTTAACATTTTGTATTGACAATAGCAATTTTTAAATTTTGTAGTTGTGGTACAACCTCCAAGGCTGTAACTTACACATAATGGGAATACTGGTGGTTTCCGGGACCTGTTGGGGGTAGCCAGGGGGTGCTATCTGATGGTTTTACAGCCTGTGCCACATACGATTGTTTCCTCCTGATGATGCCATTTTCATAAGTTGGGGTTCTTTGTGTGGGGGACACATGAGCCACTGGCATCTCACTTAGACTCTTCCTGATTCACACAAACTTAAACTCTAGTTGTATTTCCTGAGGTTAAGAGAAAATGAAGAAAGCTTTTCACATACCTGTTTTGGGCTCTTCCCCATTTTTCCTAACTCTGCACAGAAATTAGAAACAGGGATTTTTTACTGTATTTACTAACATAACACATATCACTTCTTTTAATTCGGCATCATTCCTCCCTTTATGTAATTGACACACTGACCAGTTCTGTCTCTTTAACGGGACTCTCTCTACTTAAGGAGTTGCTAATTTCAAATCACTTTTGGCATCTTTCTTTGAGCATAATGTGATCCTGTTGGAATTCACCCCACACCTAAACCTTAATTTGGTATCAAGATAAATACTACTAATAGCAATCGATCTTAGATGTTTGGACCATCAGTAAAAATTTCCACTTATGACAACATTTTAATGTTTCCTCCAAATCTTTTTTTGTTTCGTTACTAGAGTCACAACATAACATGAGGTCTAAACTCTTGACAACTTTTTATGGGAAAATTACAGTACTACAAATTGAGCATCCCAAATCCAGAAATCCAAAATCTGAAATGCTCCAGAATCCAACACTTCTGACCACTGATGTGATGCTAAAAAGAAGTGCTCACAGGAGCATTTTAGATTTAAAATTTTTCACATTTGGGATGCTAACCCAGTACATCTACCATAAATATTCCAAAATAAATAAAAAAGTTAGAATCCAAAAACCTTGGTTTTAAGCTTTCTGCATAAGGAACACTTTATCTGTATGAACTATAGGCATGAAACTGTACAGGAAATCTCTAGAACCTCCTCATCCTGTATAACTGAACAGCACAGCCATGGAACAATGCCCTATTCCCCTGACCACATCTCCTGGAAACTACTATTCTACTCTATGATTCACTCTGGAATTCACTGAGATAAGGTACATAGAGTAGTCTGACTCCTAGAATTAGAGAGTAGAATGTCTAATGAGAGAAAGTATCTGCAAGACTTCTTCCCACATATTGCTCTAATAGCCACCAAACACATATGGTCCATGAGGGCCAGACTTCTGTCATCAGTTCATGTCCGCCCTTTCCACCAGTCAGTTCTGCGTTTGCAAACATCTACATGTATTTCTAGAAAGATATACATGGTCCTCACCTGTCCTCTACAGTGGGTAGGGAATATCATTGATGCAGAACAGCGAACATGGTCTTGGTCCAAAGCTATCAGCTCTTGCCTGTCCCCTTCACTCTTTGTAGGTTATTCCTTGGACTGTGCTCTATCTTTAGTGGTCACTGGCTCAAGTCACTTACTATGAGACAGCTGGGAAAACCGCCCCACCTTGTGGCTCCACTGCCTGGTGACTGAACTGACCTCCAGGCTTGACTCTGGTCTCCCCTGTGTTATTTCTGCTCAAGTACCCAGTCCCAGGCCAGGCTTCCCAGTACCCAAAGGGTTTAAGGACAATGGGAACTTTCATCATCCATCTCTAAGATCCCCTTGGAAAGGGAAGCTGCAGAGAAAACATACCTTGGGGGCAAAGTAAGACTGAAACTAAGAAGATTCCAGCAATGCATGCTCCAGGTGAGGACCGCAAGGTGGGCCAGGCAGGCAGTTGGAGAGGGAGGGACTCAGAGAGGCACCTGGGGCTGTGACTGCTGGTCCCATGTTTTTCCATGACTCAATGCTGCTACTCAATTCACACTTGAGAAAGTCTGTGCTTCTTCCACATACAGAAGGCAGCCTCACAATCCCTGAACCCTCAGATTGCCATGCATCTGTCTTGTAACACACACATCTGCCATGGGCTTTTTAGGACTTGAGTGGGCTGAGAAGTGGGAAAGACCATCTCTGATTGAAAAATGTCTTAGGAGGAATCAAAGGTGCCACACAGGGCAATCTTCTCTCTGTTATCTGCACAGTGGAGACTCCCAAGCCCTACATCTCCAGCAGCAACTTAAACCCCAGAGAGGCCGTGGAGACTGTGATCTTATCCTGTGATCCTGACACTCAGGATGTAAGCTACCTGTGGTGGATAAACGGTCAGAGCCTCCCTATCAGTCGCAAGTGGCAGCTGTCTGGAAACAACAGGACCCTCGTTCTATTTGGTGTCACAAAGGATACTGCAGGACCCTATGAATGTGAAATGAAGAACCCAGTGAGTTCCAGCCGCAGTGACCCAGTCACCCTGAATCTCCTTTGTGAGTATCTTCTGTTCCTCTGTGAGCCAGGCTGCCATCCCAAATACACATGGCCAGAGGCCAGGCCTCTCACTCCCTCTCAGGTCCAAGAACAGAGACCTTTAAACCTAGACATCAAAGCTGGCCATGATGACTAAGAGTAGGCTTAGGCTTGATCGACAATGGGAGAGAAGAGGCTGCTCCTGTCATGGGAGATTCAGGGTCCACAGGTTATGATGGGAGAAACAGGTGAATGTCTCAAGCTCCAGATCAGTGAACACAGCAGGGATTTGGCTGGGACTTCAGTGTAGTGACTTAGTTCACAGGGTCACCGTGGCTCCTCCACAGGCCAGGATTTTCCCTTCCCTCTGACAACATCAGCTGTGACTTTATTTTCTGCTCAAGATGGCCTAGATACCCCCACCATTTCTTCTTCATACACCTATTACTATCCAGTGGAAGTCCCCAAGCTCTCCTGCCTCACAGACTCTCACCCACTGGCAGAGCAATCTTGGCTGATTGATGGGAAGTTCCAGCAATCAGCAAAAGTGTTCTTTATCCCCCCACATCACTAAAACATATAGAATGGCCTATGTCTGTTTCATCCATAACTCAGCTACTGATGGAACAATCTCATCATTAAGAATATCATAGTTCCTGGTAAGTGGATCCAGGGAGCATTGGCCATATGTTTTCCCGTGAAGTCTATCTGGCTATCAAGGAAGAACCACCTGCCCTCTGCAGAGGGAGAAGGAAATAAAAAACCCAGGACAGGGAATATGTTTCTGCTCCAAAACGACCAGCTTTTGCCTGTCCCCTTCACTCTTTCTAGATCATTCCTTACATTCTGTTCTATCTTTGGAGGTCACTGGCTCAAGTAAGTCATCATGAAACACCTGCAAAAAACTACCCCACCTTGTACCTCCACTGCCTCAGGACTGAACTGACCTCCAGGTTTGACTCTGGTCTCCCATGTCTTATTTCTGCTGAAACATTCAGTCCCAGGCCAGGCTGTTCAGTATCTTAGGGTTTCAGGACAATGGGAAGTCCCGTTATTACTCATCTCTAGAATGTCCTTGGAAATGGAAGCTGCAGAGAAATCACATCTAGGGGGGCAAAGTAGGATGGAATTTGGAAGGGACCCAGCAGTTGCACATTCCAGGTAAGGAATCCAAGGTGAGCCAGCCAGTCAGTGGATTAGAGAGGGACTGGGAGGTGTACCAGGGCCTGTGACTCCCACTGACATGTTTGTCCATGACCCAACACTGCTGCTAAATTCACACTTCAGAAAGTCTGTGCTTCCCTAAGACAGAGCAGGCAGCCTCATAGTCTTTGAGCCCTTAGATCATCATACATCTGTCTTGTGACACACGCACCCGCTATTGACTTTCAAGGACTCTGGTGGGCTGAGAGGTGGGAGATGCCAACTCTGATTGAAGGATGTCTGTGGAGGAATCAAAGGTGCCACACAGGACAATCTTCTCTCTGTTATCCACCCAGCGGAGTTGCCCAAGCCCTACATCACCAGCAATTATTTCAACCCCATGGAGAACAAGAATGATGTATCCTTAACTTGTGTACCTAAGACTCAGGGCTACACCTACGTGTGGTGCGTAAATGGTCAGAGCCTCCCGATCAGTCCCAGGCTAAAGCAACCCGGTAAAAACAGGATCCTCATTCTAGCCAATGTCACAAGAAATGACACAGGACCCTATGAATGTGAAATACGGGACCGAGTTGGTAGCATCTGCAGTGACCCAGTCATCCTGGATGTCCTTTTTATCTGGTTCCTCTGTGGACCAGGCCACCAGCAAAAATCCAAGCCACCAGAGGCCAGGCATCTCAGTCTCTCTCAGGTTCAAATACAGATACTTTTATTTCTGGACGCCAGGCCTGGTCATGACTCCCTGCCCTGGGAAAACTTGGCTAGGCACAGCCTTAAGCAAGAATATAAAGGGAGGGGCTGCTCTTGTCATGGGAGACTTGGGGTCTACAGCCTGTGATGGGAGAAACACGTGAATACCTCATGCCTCTGTTCAGTGAAGACAGAAGGGGTTTGGCTGGGCCTTGAGGGTGTGTCTTGGCTCAGAGGGACATGTGTCCCTTTGAGAGACCAGGCGCATCCCCTTCCCTTGGACGACATCACCTGTGGTTTTATTCTCTTTACTCCAGATGGTCCAGACTTCCCCAGGATTTTCCCTTCATTCACGGATTACCGTTCAGGAGATAACCTCTACTTGTCCTGCCTCGCGAACTCTAACCCACCGGCAGAGTATTCTTGGACGATTAATGGGAAGTTTGTGCAATCAGGACAAGAGCTCTTTATCCCCCAAATTAGTACAAAGCATAACGGGATCTATGGTTGCTCTGCTCGTAACTCAGCCACTGGCAGGGAATGTTCCACTTTCAAGATGGTCATAGTCTCTGGTAAGTGGATCCCTGCATCATTGGCAATAGGGTTTTAGGTGGAGTCTATCTGGCTTTCAGAGAAGAGTCAGGAAAACATTTTTATTCCCAGCCTGTGTCCCATGGGCAGAAGCAAATCCTAAATTCTCCTTCTGAACCCTCTCAATTTCTCTCTACAGACTTTCTTCTTGTTGTTTCTCTGTTTTCTCATGGCTGACCTTGTGTCCAGTCTGAGAAGGGTAGGGAGGGGGCTTTGTCAGTCCTGAGCCCTATGTGGTGGAAGAGGCTTCATACAGGGACAAGAAGGAGAGTCCTCAAGATCAAGTTGCTTCTCGCTGTCTCCAACACATCCCTTTCTGCCACATCTTTGTTTTCTTTTACTTACTCCATGTGCTACAAAGAACATCTGAGGCTTTGAAACAAGCTCACATTTTTCCCCCAAATAAGAGGAGGAAGCCCCTTGGATGAGAGAGGAGCAGCTCAGATTGCTGCATCCTCTGCTCCAGGCTTCTCCAGTGACTGGCCCTTCCTGACTCCACTGGGGTGGGTCCCACTGGGGTGGGAACAGCATGTATGGAGAAAGACCCCTGATGGCCTGTCCTGAATTCGGCTAAATTTAGCTGCCGGTTGCAATGAAGCCTAGGCTGCAGGGAAATAAGAAGAGAGGGAGCCTCGGGGCAGACTCTGGAGTTGTATCCTGGCTCTGAAGTCACCAGCCACATAAGGCTGTGGGCACAGCACGTGGGACACAGCACAGAGGACAATGAGTGATGCACACTTGGAGAAATAGGGAGATTCACCTCTGGGGCTCTGCATGGCAGGAAAGGGGCCATGCCAGAAAGTGTATATTTATAGAGTATAAGACTACCAGAACACTTATATATATCTATTATAAGACTTATCATTAACTATTTCTAAGTGTGCAATTTAGTGTTGTGTAACCATCACACTATCCATTTCCAGAACTTTTTCCTTTTACCATATTAAACCTCTGTACCCAATAAACAGTAACCCTCACTCCTTCTCCCCCTAAGTCTTAGCACCCACCATTCTACTTTCTGTCTCTATGTAACTGGCTATTCTATCTTTTATAAATGGAATTATAAAATAATTATCCTTTTGTGTCTGGCTTATTTCAGTTAGCATAATGTCTTCAAGTTCATCCATTTTGCACGATGTATTGGAATTTTATTCCTTGTTAAGGTTGAATAACATTTTGATGTATAGATATACCTCATTTGCCTACCCACTTATCTTTCAATGGACTTTCCGTTGTTTCCTTTTTTTTCCTATTGTGAGTAATGCTTCTCTGAACATCAATGTGCAAACATTTGTTCAAATTTATTTTAATTCTATAGGGAGTATGTCTAGAAGTGGAATTGCTGGATCAAATGGTAATTTATTGTTTACATTTTTTGAGAAACAGCCACACCACTTTTTACAGTGGCTGTAACATTTCCCATTCCCATCAGCAATGCACTAGAGCTCCAATTTTTCCAACTGTTTGAAAACACTTGTTGTTTTATGTTGCTTTGTTTTATGTTGTTTATCAAAGCCATCCTAAAGTGTGTGAGATGGTGTCACATTGTGGTTTTGATTTGCATATCTCTAAGTATTCGTGACGCTGAGGAAATTTGCGTGGACTTATGGGATATTTGTATATCTTCCCTGGTGAAAACTCTGCTTTAATCCTTTGTTCATTTTTTAATTGGGTTTTTGGATGTTTGCTGTTGTTGACTTGTAGTTTTTCATGTATTCTAGAAATTAATTAGGTATCACACATATAATTTGCAAATATTTTTCTCATTTCATGGGTTCCTTTTTTACTTTCTTGATAATGTTCTTAGATATATAAAAGGTTTTGGTTTTTATGAAGTCCAATTTATCCATTTTATTTGTTGCCTATTCTTTTGTTGTTACAACCAAGGAATCATTGTGAAATCCAATATCATAAAGATTTTCTTCTACCTTTTCTTCTAGGAGTGGTATAGTTTTTGCTCTTACATTTAGATCGTTGATCTATTGTGGGTTAATTTTTGTATATGGTGTTAGGTAAAGGTTCCACTCATTCTTGCCCTTGGATATCCAGCTTTCCCAATGTCATTTGGTGAGAATACTGTCCTTTCCCCATTGAACGATCTTGGCACACTCGATGAAAATCATTTGGTCATATATGCAAGGATTTCTTTCTGGGCTCTCTCTTCAATTTCATTAATTTCTATGTCCTCCTTTATGCCAGTACCACAATGTATTGGTTACTGGGGCTTTGTAGTAAATGCTGAAATCAGGAAGAGTGAGTCCTCCAGCTTCATTTTTACTCTTCAGAGTTGTTTGTCTATTTAGAGTCATGAGATTCAATATAAATTTTAGGACAGATTTTTCTTTTTCTGCAAAACTGTCACTGAGATTCTGATAGGAAGTGTATTGAATCTGGAGCTCACTTTGGGTAGCATTGTCCTCCTCACAATATTGAGTCTTCTAATTTATGAACACAAAATGTTTTTCAATTTATTGATGTCATCATTAAGCAATATTTTATGGATTTCAGGTATAATCATTTCACCTCTTTGGTTAAACTTATTCCTAAAATATTTTATTCTTTGTGATATTAATACAAATTAAAAATATTTTCTTAATTTCCCTTCAGATTGTTCATGGTTAGTGTATTGAAATACGACTGATGTTTGAATGATGATTTTGTATTGTGCAACATTACTGAATTCATTTATTAATTCTAATAAGTTTGTTCCATCTTTAGGATTTTCTACATGTAAGTTCAAGTTATCTGCGAACAGAAATAATTTTACTTCTTTCTTCCAATTTGAATGTCTTTTTTAAAATTCTCGCCTAATTTTTCTGACTCGATTTTTCAATACTACATTGAATAGAAGTGTCAAAAGCAGCATCCTTGTCTTGTGCCTGCTCATACAGGGAAAACTTTCAGTCTTTCTCCATTGAGTATGATGTTAGTATTGGGTTTCTCACATATTGCCTTTATGTTGAGGTGGTTTCCTTCCATTCTTAGTTAGAATGTTGTTACTGTGAAAAAACATTGAATTTCATCAAATGCTTTCATTGATTCAATCTTATTACTGATTATAGCTCTATTCATATTTTTGTGTTTTTCTAGGAATTTGTCTATTTCATCTAGGTTTTCCAATTTATTGGCATACAATTATTTCCAGCAATTTCATAATCATTTTATTAGAATTGGTAGTAATCACTTCATTTTCTTTTTTCTTCTTTCTTTCTTTCTTTCTTTCTTTCTTTCTTTCTTTCTTTCTTTCTTTCTTTCAGAGAGAGAGACAGGCTCTCACTCTGTAGGCTAGCCCAGGCTGAAATACAGTGGTATGATTATGGCTTACCATAGCCTCAACCTTCTGGGCTCAAGCAATTCTACTTCTTCAGCCTCCCAAGATACTAGGAATACAGATGCATGCCAATATGCCCAGCTAATTGATTTTTATTTCTTTTTTTGTAGAGACTGGGTCTCCCCAGGTTACCTATGCTGGTTCAAACACCTGGCCTCAAGAAATCCTCCCATTGTGACCTTCCAAAGTGCTAGGATTAAACTATGACCTGTCATATTCAGACTCCATTTTCATTTCTCATTTTAGTAATTTTAATCTCTCTTTTTTCTTAGTCAGTCTACTTAATGGTCGTCAATTTTGTTGATTTTAACTTGAAGAATCAACTTTTGGTTTCATTAATTTACTCTATTCTTTTACCATTCTCCATTTTATTTTTATCCACTCTAATCCTTATTGTTTCCTTCATTCACTGTGCTTGGGTTTAGTTTGTTCTTCTTTCAAATCCTGAAGTATGAGGGAGCTTGCTTCATACCATTCTTTTAAAGGTTTCATGCAGTCAATGAAACAAGATGCCACACACAGGCGAACCAATGTCAGCTGCTATATTACTACCATCATCATTAGCCTTGAGGTTAAATAGTCCCAGCATCAAATCTCAGATCCACCTATTACTAGCCATACGACACCAGGAAAGATTTTACACTACTCTAAGTTTCTGTCTTTTCATCGGCAAAATGGAAATACTATCCACTTGACAGGGTTACTGTGTGAATTAAATGAAGTACAGATAAAGCATTTAGCAAAGGGCCTGGCACATAGGATGTGCCCCTCAACAGTACCTGTTTCCATATATATGTAGAAAAAGAGGTAACACATAAAACACTAGGACATGGTTCCTGACTACTTGTGAGAGAGAAAGCAAACAAACTAAGTGCAAAGAATCAAACCTGGTATGTTAGTTTTTACCAACTGAGATGCATCCAGGATGGGATTAGACATATAAGATAATTTATCAGGGAAGACACCTCTGAGGGAATGTGGGGCAGGCATGAAGGTAGTATGGGAGAACTCACAGACCCCTATGCAAAGCACACTCCTGTGAAAAAGAAAGAGAAAGAAGTTTTAGGTATTAATACAGTTCTAAGAGAGTTTTTGCATGGCTGATGGGGAGTCCTCCAACCAGTTTCCCATTAAAGTTAAACAGAGCCTCAGAGAACTAGGCTTGCTTTCACACCCTTGCTGGGAGCCTGTGGGAAGGAAGCTTTCTGTGCAAAGGACTTGGTGAATTTGAAATGCACTGACCTGGGCCTTCTGTCAATCATGTCCCTGCCATGAAGACCCGGCAGGGTCTCATTCATGGCTACCACCACAGAGACACTGAGAAAAAGATGCAACCATGAAAAGGTGGGAAAGTGGAAAGTTCTAACGACATAGAAAATAGCAATCAGCCTTTCTCCCATCTGAAACCCTTCTGAAATATCGTGTGCTGTTGAGAATTGACAGAGGACTGATCACCAACTTAGAAACATGGTGAGAGGGGAAAAAATCTGCAAGAATATAACCATCTCCCATCAACTTTACAACAGAAATAATATATTATTTGAAGAAACAATTATAGAGTACCTCGTGTTACATGCTTGTTCCTGAGGCTTCCCCCAGTAAAATAACATCACCTCCATTCCTTGTTTTCTTTCTTTCCATGACAGCTCCTTTAGGAAGAGGATATCTATCTTGGGTTATTCCGAAACAACAACCATGATGTCATTTCTGTATTTCAGGAAGACTGGCAGGTATGATGTCCTTTTCTCTTGTCCTGTTTCCTGCAGGGCTGACTGCCATGCTTGGGAAAGGGAAAATACTTATTTGCCTGTATCTGGGACTGGATCTCCTCCTTCCTCCACCAAACTCCTGTTTCTCAGCACTAATTCCTTCAGTTCCCTTTCTCCCTGACCTTTATGCTCCCTGTACCCCACTATCTTTTAGACATAATTATCTCCAGCCTCTGCTCATTTGTTTCTCAGATTCACATGAGAAACACAATTTCACATTGTGAAACCCTCTTCATTATTTTTCACATCTCTCAATAGTGTAATTCTCTCCATTCCCATAAAGACCAACCACTTCTCAAAGTGTTGCTTGACTTCTTGTCTCCAGACTTTGAAACCTTCCTTGCATATGACTGCCTCATAACCTTTCTAAAATCTAGTTAATTCACTTAAACAAGAATCTCCAAGGGTCTACTCTAGCCTCTTTGTAAGTTCACATTTCTTCTATTTGCTAATCCTTCTCACTTCCTTTACCTCTACTTCCTAGTGTAATTCCTCCATCTTAATCAGAACTGTCTTCCTACACATCCCTGCCCCTTCACCCATATAGACATAAAATTCTTAGTCCCAATGCTAAGCCTGAAAACAAGGTGAACTCCCCTCCACCATCTGCACTACAGACTTAACCACACCCTTCATCACAAGCAATCTCTGACTTCGTGGAGAACAAAGACTTTAGGATTAGCCTGTGAACCTGAGACTCAGAACAAAACCTATGTGTGCTTGAGACCTTTTCCTGATGGCCAATTCATGTGTTCAAAAAAGATACAGAGATGAAGATGGCAAGGTCGCTACCCCAGGGGATATAAAGCCTAAGACAGGAAATGAGACCTGAAAATAATCATGATACCAAAATAGAAAAAAAGTGAAGGCCACAAGAAATCAGAGAAATCTGATGGAAAATATAGCTAGACATTGGAATCACTGGAAAACATTTTTAAAAGTGGATGCTCAAGTCCCACTCATGAGCTCCAGTTTCAAGGTCTGGAGAGGGACCCAGGCACTGGTAATTTTTAAGTCTTCCCTGACACTACTAACATGTAACAAGGATGGAGAACTCTTGTTGTAATAGGTAGAACTTAAAACTAAATCAATGATTTTCAGCTAGAAGTACCGGAATGACCTAAGGACCTTTTTCAACATACATAAGACTATACTTTTTTGGCCCTAATTATTAAGGGGTTACATCAAGAACTCAGTAATCCAGTTAGGAAACAGAAGCTGAATGGAAAAGCCACCTTATTTTATATGTTAAAATATATATACAAAGTGTTTTCAAATGAGTGATAAGTGATGCTAAACCTTCTCTAAATAATATTTATGGGAATTTTAATAATATGAGTATTCTAGGCTGGGCGCAGTGGCTCACGCCTGTAATCCCGGCACTTTGGGAGACAGAGGTGGGCAGATCATGAGGTCAGGAGATCGAGACCATCCTGTCTAACACGGCGAAACCTCGAATCTACTAAAAATACAAAAACAAAATTAGCCAGGTGTGGTGGCAGGCGCCTGTAGTCCAGCTACTCCGGAGGCTGAGGCAGGAGAATGGCATCAACCTGGGAGGCGGAGCTTGCAGTGAGCATAGATCATGCCACAGCACTCCAGCGTGGGCGACAGAGCAAGACTCCATCTCAAAAAATAAAAATAAAAAAGTTAAAAAAAATGAATATTCTAAAAACTATATGAAATTTCTGGAAATTGAATATGTTATCAGTCATAGTGTCGTATGCCACAGAAGTAACTAGATTTCTATGTGAGTTGTGTCTTTACCATAATAAACCGAATATAAATCTCATTAGATTGTTCACCAGAGTCATTTTAAATCTTTGTCATTCCCAGACAGTTGCTTTGATTCTTCCTCAAAGTATTCATATTCAGCTACAGTCCAAAATTGCTTTTTCTTCAACGAGATGTATGGAAAAGACTCTGACAACAACTCTTGAATACAAGTTTCTGATAACTTCAAGATCATACCACTGGACTCTCTGAGAACTTTCAAAATTTTAATGAACAGGCTGATACCTTCAAGAAATTCAAGACAAAGAAGAAAAAAACCTCAGTTTTATTGTACTAAATAATCAAAACAATAACGTTTTCATAATTTTTTATTTGAAAATGTGCTGATTCTTTGAATCTTTTCTTCTCCAGATTTATGAACTTTCTCTTTTAAGCTCTTTATACTTCACAGCAATTTACTAAAGTATACTTTTGTGAACAAAAATTGAAACATTTGCTTTTGCTCCCAATATGAGTGCCCCAGAATTGGGAAACTATTCTTGAGGATTCATATGCTTATAGTAATAAAGTTATCTGCACAAGTTCAATAAGAATCTTCTCTCTTTATAACAGGACACATTCAAAAACATTGGTTATGTTACCAAGGCTTTGACTGGGATGTTCTATTTGACAATATACATAGAATAAACCCATAGGGAATGCAGGGAAAGTCTGAAGATGGCCTTGATTTGGCTTCCTAGTCTCAAAAGGTTTTTGAAAGTTTAATCTGAGAGTTTTATAAAACTTCTAGCAATGCAAAGTTTAAAAAGGGTGTCTATGGTCCATTGCTACACTTGCTGCACTTAGGTAAAAAATCTAGGCAAGTTCGGTGAGACTCAACCTATTTTGCAAACTAATTCATCCTACTGGAATTATCTTTCATAAAAATAGAGACTCCTATGTAGATAAAAATTATGTTAAAAAGAAAAACTGTAGTACACCTGTTACCAAATTGAACCACTGTTCATTATCTTTGAGTATTTCTAATCCACTGGTAGACTGGACTGGACCCTGAATTCTTTTACTTTTTCCAATGCAATTTTCTCCACTGAAATCATTAAGAACAAGAACAGCTCTGTTGCTGAAGCTCTATAAGCTTGGACAGTGGACGCAGGACAGTGGGTGCAGCCCAACAAGTGAGAGCGGAAGCAGGGTGCGGCATCTCCTCACCCAGGAAGTGTAAGGGGGAAGGGAATTCTCTTTCCTAGCCAAGGGAAACCATGAAAAACACACTGGAAAATCAGTTGACTCCCAGCCTACTACGATGCTTTACCAAGGGTCTTAGCAAATGGAACAACAGGAGATCATATCCTGGGCCATGCTCAGAGGATCGCTGACCCACAGAGCATCCCTCATTGCTAGCACAGCAGTCTGAGTTCTAACTGCAAGGCAGCAGCGAGGCTGGGGGAGGGGCACCTGCCATTGCTGAGGTTTAAGTAGGTAAACAAAGTGACCAGGAAACTTGAACTGGGTAGAGCCCACCGCAGCTCAAGGAGGCCTGCCTGCCTCCATAGACTGCACCTCTGGGGACAGGGCATAGCCAAACAAAAGGCAGCAGAAACCTCTGTCGATGCAAATGTCCCTGTCTGACAGCTTTGAAGAGAGTAGTTCTCCCAGCACAGACTTTTGGATCTGAGAACAGACAGACTGCCTGCTCAAGTGGGTCCCTGGACCCTGAGTAGCCTAACTGGGAGACATCCCCACTAGGGGCAGACTGATACCCCACACCTCACAGGGCCGGGTACACCTCTGAGATGAAGCTTCCAGAGGAACGATCAGACAGCAACATTGGCTGTTCAGCAATATTCACTCTTCTGCAGCTTCTGTTGCTGATACTCAGGCAAACAGGGTCTGGAGTGGACCTCAAGCAAACTCTAACAGACCTGCAGCTGAGGGTCCTGAACGTTAGAAGGAAAACTAACAAACAGAAAGGACATCCACACCAAAACCCCATCTGTATGTCACCATCAAAGATCAAAGGTAGATAAAACCACAAAGATTGGGAAAAAGCAGTGCAGAAAAGCTGAAAATTCTAAAAACCAGAGTGCCCTCCCCCTCCAAAGGAACGCAACTCCTTGAGAGCAATGGAACAAAGCTGGACAAAGAATAACTTTCACAAGTTGAGAGAAGAAGGCTTCAGACAATCAAATTTCTCAGAGCTAAAGGAGGAAGTACGAACCCAGCGCAAAGAAATTAAAAACCTTGAAAAGAGATTTGACAAATGGCTAACTAGAATAACAAATACAGAAAAGTCCTTAAATGACCTGATAGAAATGAAAACCATGAGAGGAGAACTACGTGACAAATTCACAAGCTTCAGTAACCAACTCGATCAACTGGAAGAAAAGATATCAGTGAGTGAAGATCAAATGAATGAAATGAAGCGAGAAGAGAAGTTCAGAGAAAAAAGAGTAAAAGGAAATGAAAAAAGCCTCCTGGAAATTTGGGACTATGTGACAAGTCCAAATCTACATCTGATTAGTGTACCTGAAAGTGACTAGGAGAATGGAACAACTTGGAAACACTCTGCAGCATATTATCCAGGAGAACTTCCCCAATGTAGCCCGGCAGGCCAACATTCAAATTCAGGAAATACAGAGAATGCCACAAAGATACTCCTCGAGAAGAGCAACTCCAAGACACATAATTGCCAGATTCACCAAAGTTGAAATGAAGGAAAAAATCTTAAGGGTAGCCAGAGAGAAAGGTCAGGTTACCCACAAAGGGAAGCCATCAGACTAAGAGCAGATCTCTCGGCAGAAACTCTACAAGCCAGAAGAGAGTGGGGGCCAATATTCAACATTCTTAAAGGAAAGAATTTTCATCCCAGAATTTCATATCCAGGTAAACTAAGCTTCATAAGTGAAGGAGACATAAAATCCTTTACAGACAAGCAAATGCTGAGAGATTTTGTCACCAACAGGCCTGCCTTACAAGAGATCCTGAAGGAAGCACTAAACATAGAAAGGAACAACTGGTACCAGTCACTGCAAAAACATGGCAAATTGTAAAGACCATCAATGCTAGGAAGAAACTGCATCAATTAATGAGGAAAACAACCAGCTAACATCGTAATGAAAGGATCAAGTTCCCACATAACAATATTAACCTTAAATGTAAATGGACTAAATGCTCCAATTACAAGACAAAGACTGACAAATTGGATAAAGAGTCAACACCCATCAGCATGCTGTATTCAGGAGACCCAGCTCACATACAGAGACACACATAGGCTCAAAATAAAGGGATGGAGGAAGATCTACCAAGCAAATGGAGAACAAAAAAAAGCAAGAGTTGCAATCCTAGTCTCTGATAAAACAGACTTTAAACCATCAAAGATCAAAAGAGACAAAGAAAGCCATTACATAATGGTAAAGGGATCAATTCAACAGGAAGAGCTAACTATCCTAAATATATATGCACCCAATACAGGAGCACGCAGATGCATAAAGCAAGTCCTTAGAGATGAACAAAGAGACTTACACTCCCACACAATAATAATGGGAGATTTTAACGCCCCACTGTCAGCACTAGACAGATCAACTAGACAGAAAGTTAACAAGGATATCCAGGAATTGAACTCAAACTCTGCACCAAGCGGACCTAGTAGATATCGACAGAACTCTCTACTCCAAATCAACAACGTATACATTCTTCTCAGCACCACATCACACTTATTCCAAAATTGACCACAGAGTTGGAAGTAAAGCACTCCTCAGCAAATGTACAAGAACAGAAATTATAACAAACTGTCTCACAGACCACAGTGCAATCAAACTAGAACTCAGGATGAAGACACTCACTCAAAACCACAAAACTACATGGAAACTGAATGACCTGCTCCTGAATGACTACTGGGTACATAACGAAATGAAGACAGAAATAAAGATGTTCTTTGAAACCAATGAGAACAAAGACACAACATACCAGAATCTCTGAGACACATGGAAAGCAGTTTGTAGAGGAAAATTTAGAGCACTAAATGCCCACAAGAGAAAGTAGAAAAGCTCCAAAACTGACACCCTAATGTCACATCACAATTACAAGAACTAGAGAAACAAGAGCAAACACATTCAAAAGCTAGCAGAAGGCCAGAAATAACTAAGATCAGAGCAGAGCTGAAGGAGATACAGACACAAAAAAAAAACCTTCAAAAAATCAAAGAATCCAGGACCTGGTTTCTTGAAAAGATCAACAAAATTGATAGACCGCTAACAAGACTAATAAGGAAGAAAAGAGAGAAGAATCAAATAGACACAATAAAAAATGATAAATGGGATATCACCATTGACTCCACAGAAATACAAACCACCATCACAGAATACTATAAACACCTTTACGAAAATAAACTAGAAAACCTGGAATAAATGGATAAATTCCTGGACACATACACTCTCCCAAGACTAAACCAGGAAGAAGTTGAATCCCTCAATAGACCAATAACAGGCTCTGAAATTGAAGCAATAATTAATAGCCTACCAACCAAAACAAGTCCAGGACCAGACGGATTCACAGCCGAATTCTACCAGAGGTACGAGGAGGAGCTGGTAAAATTCCGTCTGAAACTATTCCAATCAATAGAAAAAGAGGGAATCCCCCGTATCTCATTTTATGAGGCCAACATCATCCTGATACCAAAGCCTGGCAGAGACACAATGAAAAAAAGAGAATTTTAGACCAATATCCCTTACGAACACTGATGAAAAAATCTTCAATAAAATACTGGCAAACCGAATCGAACAGCACATCATAAAGCTTATCCACCATGGTCAAGTGGGCTTCATCCCTGGGATGCAAGGCTGGTTCAACAGATGAAAATCAATAAATATAATCCAGCATATAAACAGACCCAAAGACAAAAACCACATGATTATCTCAATAGATGCAGAAAAGGCCTTTGACAAAATTCAACAGCCCTTCTTGCTAAAAACTCTCAATAAATTCGGTATTGATGGAATGTATCGCAAAATAATAAGAGCTATTTATGACAAACCCACAGCCAATATCATACTGAATGGGCAGAAACTGGAAGCATTCCCCTTGAAAACTGGAACAAGACAGGGATGCGCTCTCTCGCCAATCCTATTCAACATACTGTTGGAAGTTCTGGTCAGGGCAATCAGGCAAGAGAAAGAAAAAAAGGGTTTTCAATTAGGAGAAGAGGAAGTCAAATTGTCCCTGTTTCCAGATGACATGATTGTATATTTAGAACACCCCATCGTCTCAGCCCACAATCTACTGAAGCTGATAAGCATCTTCAGCAGAGTCTCAGGATACAAAATCAATGTGCAAAAATCACAAGGATTCTTATACACCAGTAACAGACAAACAGAGGGTGAAATCATGAATGAACTGGCATTTACAATTGCTTCAAAGAGAATAAAATACCTGGAAATCCAACTTACAAGGGATGTGAAGGACCTCTTCAAGGAGAACTAAAAACGACTGCTCAATGAAATAAAAGTGGAAACAAACAAATGGAAGAACATTCCATGCTCACGGATAGGAAGAATCAATGTTGTGAAAATGCCCATACTTCCCAAGGTAATTTAGAGATTCAATGCGTTCCCCATTTAGCTACCAATTACTTTCTTCACACGATTGGAGAAAACTACTTTAAAGTTCATATGGAACCACAAAAAAGCCCGCATTGCCAAGACTATCCTAAGTCAAAAGGACAGAGGTGGAGGCATCAGGCTACCTGACTTCAAACTGTATTACAATACTACAGTAACCAAAACAGCATGATACTGGTACCAAAACAGAGATATAGACCAATGGAACAGACCAGAGTCCTCAGAAATAATACCACAAATCTACAACCATCTGATCTTTGACAAACCTGATAAAAACAAGAAATGGGGAAAGGATTTCCTATTTAATAAATGGTGCTGGGAAAACCGGCTAGCCATAAGTAGAAAGCTGAAACTGGATCACTTCCTTACACCTTACACAAATATTAATTCCAGATGGATTAAACACATAAATGTTAGACCTAAAACCATAAAAACCCAAGAAGAAAACCTAGGCAATACCATTCAGTACATAGGCATGGGCAAGGACTACATGTCTAAAACACCAAAAGCAAGAGCAACAAAAGCCAAAATTGACAAATGGGATCTAATTAAACTAAAGAGCTTCTGCACAGCAAAACAAACTACCATCAGAGTGAACAGACAACCTACAGAATGGGAGAACATTTTTGCAATCTACTCATCTGACAAAGGGCTAATATCCAGAACCTACAAGGAACTCAAACAAATTTACAAGAAAAAGACAAACAACCCCATCAAAAAGTGGGCAAAAGATATGAACACACACTTCTCAAAAGAAGGCATTTATGCTGCCAACAGACACATGAGAAAATGCTCATCATCCCTGGCCATCAGAGAAATGCAAATCAAAACCACAATGAGATACCATCTCACACCAGTTAGAATGGCGATCATGAGAAAGTCAGGAAACAACAGGTGCTGGGGAGGATGTGGAGAAATAGGAACACTTTTACACTGTTGGTGGGATTGTAAACTAGTTCAACCATTGTGGAAGACAGTGTGGCGATTCCTCGAGGATCTAGAACTAGAAATACCATTTGACCCAGCCATCCCATTACTGGGTATATATCCAAAGGATTATAAATCATGCTGCTATAAAGACACATGCACACGGACGTTTATTGCGGCACTATTCACAATAACAAAGACTTGGAACCAACCCGAATGTCCATCAATGACAGACTGGATTAAGAAAATGTGGCACATATACACCATGGAATACTATGCAGCCATAATAAAGGATGAGTTCATGTCCTTCATGAGGACATGGATGCAGTTGGAAACCATCATTCTCAGCAAACTGTCACAAGAACAGAAAATCAAACACCTTATGTTCTCACTCACAGGTGGTAATTGTACAATGAGAACACTTGGACACAGGAAGGGGAATATAACACACCGGGGTCTGTTGTGGGGTGGTGGGGAGGGGGGAGGGATAGCATTAGTAGATTACCTAATGTAAATGATGAGTTAACGGGTGCAGCACACTAACATGGCACATGTATACACATGTAACAAACCTGCACGTTGTGCACATGTACCCTAGAACATAAAATATAAAAAAAAATGTTTAAGACAAAGGAAATTGAAAAAAGAGAAAAGAAAAGAATTGATGGAAGCCTAAAATTACGGTTATTGAGATCAATGTTAATGCTTTAAGTTTTGGTCATATCCTCACCTAAGTGAGAATACAGACACTCCAAAATAGAGCCACACATGATAAATGTTATATACTCCCACGGAAATTTTAAGGAAGCAGATAGCTCTCAAAACAGATCATATTTTTCTGTAAAAAGATGATTCCAGTCTACCTGAGTGAGCATAATAGTGAAGTCACCTCTGCTTTAACTTTTACCAAAAAAAAAAAGTGACCTGAAGTACCCTGATATTAACCAATCAATTTATTTCTAGGGCCTTGTTTATTGATTCGCATTTGACAAAACCCACTGTTTTGTAATTGTATTGCCGAGGAGGAGTTATCACTGTATCTACAGAGGGAGAGCTGCCCCAACTCATAAAACACAAGTAAAAGCCAATTACATCTAAAATTAAATTAGTTGTAATTTTGTCTTGTCACACATGTTCACAGCAAGCAATGTCCAGTGGAGTCTCTGAGGCTGCATCATTCTCACCCTGACCCTTCTGCCTTTCTCTTTCACTTACAAGGACCTTTATGATGACACTGGGAGCCACCCAGATAATCCAAAATAAGTTCTCCATCTCAAGATACTCAACTTCATCACCATTGAACATAGTTTTTGCTAAGAAAAGTAAAGGCACGTGGTCCAAGAGTTAGGATGTGGATTTTATTTATTTATTTTATTTTTTGCGACAGAGTTTCACTGATGCTGTCCTGGCTGGAGTGCAGTGGGGTTACTTCGGCTCACTGCAACTTCCACTTCCCAGGTTAAAATTATTCTCCTTCCTCAGCCTCCCAAGTAGCTGGGATTACAGGCATCCACCGCCATGCCCAGCTAATTTTTGCATTTTCAGTAGAAACAGGGTTTCACCATATTGATCAGGCTGCTCTCGAACTCCTGACATCTTGATTTGCCCGTCTCGGCCTCCCAAAGTGCTGGGATTATACGCGTGAGCCACCGCACACAGCCCGGCTGTGGACACTTTTAAGAGGCCACTAATCTGCCCCATACAGGTCACTTTCATAAATATCACCCACAACAAAAATATGTTTTGCCTTCTTTCCATGTCTCACTTTTCTGTCTGCACAAACCACAGTGAAACATACTAGCTCTGCTATGAAGTGGCTGGATGACCCTAGGACACTCCTTTGACCTCCCTCAGCCTCTTTCCTCATCTGCAGTGTAAGGCTGACTCTTACTGCGTCAGAAAATGACAGTGGAAGAGTTAATTAACATGTGTAAGACATTAGTCACACAGCCTGGTGCCTGAGGAGCCCTGGGTAAACATTCCTTTCAGTCCTTTCCTTTCACCATCCCATTTTTCTTGCCTTCACCCATCTCCTCCTTCAACTCCTTTCTCTTCAATAGCTTTCTCAGTCTAACCTGCCAATTAAAGAAGCCACACTATCCATTCTCTCATGACTCTGATGGTGTGTTCTTGTGATGGAGTCTGCTATCCACTCCAGGCAATGGGTATTATTTATATGGAGA